>NW_001865062.1:629488-632845 GCF_000002865.3 Monosiga brevicollis MX1
GGGGGGGGGGGGGGGGTACAGCAGAGGGTACAGGAGGAGGAGGAGGAGGAGGGCGCAGGGGCGTCATGAGTCACTGACCGCACACGTCAGCTCCGCCATGACCGTAATGTCAGATAAAATGCCCGAATATGTAAAGTAAATATTGCATCTCCAATATGTCATTTATAGTGTGAGGAACGTCACACTATCTCTTACGAGCGTTTTTATTTTTATTTTTCTCTCACATGTAAAATTTCTAAAAAAATGGCAGCGCGGGGGGCAGCGAGCTTGTGGTGTCGGGGCCCTGGCGGTGTCAGGAGCTGGTGGCAGCGGGCGTTGGCGACGGGGGAAGTGGGTGAACGAGGTGAAAAAATCGAGAGGGCACGTCGGTGCTTTCGCTTCAAGGTCTCGGTATGATGTTGCTCGTTTTTGCGTTTGGGCCACTGGACGGCCGATTTGTGTTCACCATTGTGCGGCTGCCAGAACGACCCTCAGCAGCTGGCGCAGTACAAGGAGCATCACCGAAACGTGTGGCCGGAGATGCAGGTTGGTCAACGTGGCTCTTGGGGCAAAGGGCATCTCATCCTGCAACAAGCACAGGCCTTGCACTGCCTCCCTCATGTCAGGTCAATTTGGCTTAGGCGGCGTTGCAACGGCAAGGATGGCACCAGTACAGCTTGTTCCTGGACGAACGGGACGGCACGTTGATTGGCGTCTTTGAGAGTGAGCGAAACCTGGCCGAGTGCGTTGCAGGCATGGAGACAGAGCCCATCAACGCTACGTGGCAGCAACACATGCAAAAGTACGTTGGCCCTCATCCCCCCTTTGCGCACCACCTTACCCTCACACGCCAACCAAGCTCACGCTGGGGTTGGACAACACGATTCGGCGGGTTTGCAACGCTGTGCTTCAGGTATTTTCCAGCCAGTGAGCAGCGACCAGATGAGCAAATGGTGGAACTTGAGGAGATCATGTTTCTGGACATTTAAACAAGGGTTAGTCCAGGGCTGCGAGCCCTTGCGATAGTTGGCTCACGGTAAAAAATCTGATCGGATTGTATCTTCGTCGCGATATCAAAGCGTAACCCCCCCGTCGTACGATCCATGCTTCAGACACCTTCTGCACGCAAGCGGGGGACGCGTATCAAAAAACTTCCTCTCTCCAAAGGCAAAAGAAAAAAAAAAAGTTAAAAATTAAAATTCATCATGGGCATCAACTCAAGATCAAAAAGTGGACATGGTTTACTCTGCTTTCTTCGACTGCAATGTCTGAGGCCGATGGGCCTCGGCCCACAACAATGCGGCTAGCAGGATCAGATGTGCGGCGTGGAGAACACCCGAGCTGAGTGGCGTGGCAGGGAAAATGTTCCAAGCATACTCAATGCCGACCAAGACCAGCACCCTAGAGGGAACATCAAATGAGCATCTGCCGACACTCAACACGGGGGAGAGGATGGAAAAGCACAGGTGCATTCCTGGCTGCTGGGAAAAAAAAAAAAAAGGTTGGCGCACATACCGAGCCCAGATGGGAAGGTGGGTCTGCCAGAGGAGAAATGGGATGGTGTGAAAATACCAGCTGTAAAACTGGTAGTGGAGGCTGCGTGAGACAGCCATGCCCACAAAATTGGCGGTGAAAAGGATGGTTAGTGTATCACGAGGTGTCAGCGCCACACCGCCTCGCCACAGGGCGTCCCATGTCGGCACACGTCGCAACCAAGAGCGCGCCAGCACCACTAAAAGGCAGATATGGAGGCCCAGCAAGGCGACGTGGAAACGGCGATCCAAAAAGGTTTCTTCGGACAGCAGCTTCCAGTTGACGGTCCACTTGTACATGAACTGGCGGCCCAGATCAAAGGCACGTGCAAGATATCCCATGGGATTGGCCAATAGGAAGGGAATGGCCAGAAGGATCTGCAAAACGCCGTTGATAGCAAGTTGCCAAAATGTGCGGTAGACGCCCAGCTCGGCAAGATAGACAAAGAGCAGGGCTGGGGCGTAGAGCAGCACGTTCATCTTGATCCCGACACCAAAGCTATTGAGGGGTTCAAATAAGAATCAGGGTTATTTGTGCGTTGCGGCTGGTCTGGAAGGGGCGAGGGGAAATTGCGGGAAGGGCGCGGGATGTACACCTGAAGAAGAAACTACCGAGGGACCAGCGCTTCTCCAGGAAGAACCAAAGAGCAATGTACAGGCAGAGCATGGCAATGGGGTCGTTGAAAAGCCGGAGCACAAAGATGGAGTGGATGCGAAAGGCGGCACCGGAGAGCCACAGAAAGAGGTAGGGCGGCATCTACGCAGGCGGATCGGCGGCGTGAATGGGCAATGGGAGGAAGGACTGGGACTGCCACAAGATGCTTCAAGCCTCCCCTGGGTGCAGGGATCCGTGGCAGCAGCGGCAGCGCAGAAAGTCATGGCAGCAGTGCTGCTACGCGCGTACCCGGGCCTTGGCATAGAGAGCCGTGATGACAAGCAGATTGAGGAGATACAGGCCGGCAAAGATGTATTGGGCCGTGCGAATGGCAGTGCCATAGGTTGTGGCATAGTAGAGACCGAGAAAGACGTAGACAAAGCCCGCGGGGTAGCTGAAGGTTGCAGGAAAGAGACGGTGCGGGTGGGTCAGGAACTGGGCCAGGTCACGGCGGGTCACAGGGGGGACCTACACGAGCGGGCCCGTATCGCCCTTGAGCTGGGTATAATCGTAGGTGCCATTGACGACTCCTTCCACTTCGTCCATGTAGGCTTGCCAATCAATCTCCGTGTCTATGAGATCAGCCACCCCGCCGATATAGATTCGCAATGAGTCGTCGAAGCGAGCTGGGAAACCAGAGCTTGTGCCGGGCCCAGGGCGCGAGGAACGAAGCGCCGCCACTTGAAACGCACAGGGCACAAAGGCAATAATGGCCATGTTCAGAACAACCTCGGCCAGGAGCATGAGAATAGCGAGGGTCCAAATGGAAGCCGGATCCACCAGCAGCGTATACAACCACTGCCCAACCCGGCCCAGCCACGAGGCAGGCGTGGTCGCTGCCATCTTGCCTTGTCCCACCACCTGCTTCACGTCCTACAAGCACATGAAGGATCATGCAGTGTGTATGTATGTATGTATGTGTGGTCAATGCACGAATCCTCAAACCTCAAGCCCCCGCAATCCTGCATTCAAAGCCAAGTATCCCCCTCCTCCTCCGCCCCGTTCAACGGTACCCCACCCCTCAAAGTCAGTCGCTCTCCTCCTCCTCCTCCGCCGTCCCACACACACACACTCCCCTCACTCACCACACACACTTCTCTCTCTCTCTCTCTCTCAAGAAAATGAAATGTGTGTGTGTGTGTGTGTGTGTGTGTGTGTGTGTGTGTGTGTGTGTGTGTGTGTGTGTGTGTG
>NW_001865062.1:633614-642073 GCF_000002865.3 Monosiga brevicollis MX1
ATATGGCGCTCTTCAAAAGCACGCACCCTAATTTTCGACGCCTCACTCTGCCCGACGCCCTTGACACCCCACCCGCCTGCTTTAGGTATGACCACAAGAGCGCACTGGATCGCAAGCTCGATCTCTATTCCGAGCGAGCCTTTTACTACTCGTACTACGAAACCGTGATTCGGGCCCCAACCACCCTTGACGTGTATCAACAACTTCTCAACGATAGCAGTGTGGAGCACCCAACTCCCATCAACGCGCTCTCCCGCTTCAACATTTATCCAGAACTTGTGCTCGGCCTCTTTTATCGTCTCTTTGGCACCTACCTTCCCATCTCCGCCCACGACCTCATGATGGCCGTCAGCTTTATTCTTGCCGGCATTCAATGGGCCGGCTTTGCCTACCTTGCTGTCATCGTCACCGAGAACCCCCTCAACGGCATCCTCGCCATGGCCCTCTGCTGCATGCACGCCGATACCATGACGCGCGCCGACATGCTCATGCTTCGCGAAAACTTTGCTCTCCCTTTCTTCTGGTGGCAAGTTGCCGCGCTGTTGCGCTACCTCGGCGACGTTGACAAAACCTGGCGCTCCACTTTTGTCGGTACCACCATCGCCATGCTATGCTCCTGGCAATTCACGCCCATGCTCTTGCTCCTTGAGCTCGTGGCCGTATTTGCTGCCTATTGCACCAACGTCGCCCTGCCCGCCCACGTGATCCTGGCTGTCGATGCCATGTCTGAAGCCGCTGTGATTGGCGTGCTCATGATGCTGGGTAACTCCATGATTGCCGGTTCTCTCTGGGTCCTGGCCTTGGCCACCACCTGGCTTGTCCTCCGCTACCTGCCCTCCGACCTCAATACCCTTCACAACATCATGCAGGGCGCCATCATCGCCTGCGCCACTTTGGCCATCAAGAAACTTCTCTCACTTACCTTCAACCGTGACGACTCGCACATCTTCACTATTCTTGAGGCCCTTTTAGCCGAGGATTATGACCTTCTTACCGCCCTCTACGTCTGCAGTGCCGCTTACATCCCCATCACCCCAAGTCAGCTCTCGGCCTACTGGGATTCGGGACTGGTTCCCCTGGCCGCCCTGGGCGCAACCATTGTGGTACGTTCCTGCGCGGCGACAGCCCTGAACTTGCCTGCTGTCATCAGCAAATGCCTGCGCCAACAACCAACTCGCATATGCTCACATTTCAACTCAATGCCGCCCCTGATTATTTATTTTGGTCGACTTTGTTCCAGATTCTCATGGCCCTGCTCTACCAGTACGTGGGGCAGCACACACCTTTGATGGAGACTACCATTGCCACGGCCCTCTGCCTCGTGCTTATCTGTCTGGGCCTTGGCATCCAAAGGTTTGTTCTGGCTCGCAGCTGCGTCTTAAGTTTACCGATTTTTACTTAGACTGTCCTCACGTGTGGCCTGTGCGCCTTTTTTGACTCCCCTCCACGGGCAACGCAACAGAATGTCCGTCGTCATGGTGCCCGCCCTAGCTCTCCTCGCCACTCTCCCCTTCTCTCACATTTTGTGGGCCTACTTGAGTGGCCTTCCTCAACAGCTGCGCTACCTGTTCGTCCTGCTTGCGAGCCATTCGACCGTAGTTTTTGAGCACGTATGAGTCTTCCGCCTCATTGCTCTTCTGTATGATGCCTGCCCGGCGCGCAGACTAGGGTTGCGAGACACCAGTGCATCCGTCCGCCAGTCTTCGCTGCTCGTGCACGGTGTATCATTGGCAGTGACATTGGTGGTTATTGGCCTTGTCGTGTCCTCCACGCCAGCTGGCAGCTACCTCAATGCACCCGTTGATGTCATTCTCAAGTAAATTTTCTTTGTTTCTGGGTCTGCGCTCTTGTTTGCGCTGCTCCCCACCCGATCCATGTTCTGATTCACCCAACCATCACCCACCTCCTCTTTGGCTCATACCCGGCCCTCCAGGCACGAAAATCTCAAGAGCCACGCACTGACAGACACCAACATGCGAGCTCTGGTCAAGTACTTACGCAAAGCTGTGCCGGCGAATCATACCATTCTCAGCGATCCAGTACTCTCCAGCTCCATCAAGCTATTGACTCGGTAAGCCGGTCTCTTTTGGACTAGCTGCCCTGCATGCTCGCAACTGTTGCTCTGGTAGGGCCTCGCAATTGATGGGTGGGCTTTGGTGCACATGGCGACTGCAGGCACCACATCGTGCTGCACCCCCA
This sequence comes from Monosiga brevicollis MX1, assembly GCF_000002865.3. NCBI lineage: Eukaryota > Choanoflagellata > Craspedida > Salpingoecidae > Monosiga > Monosiga brevicollis. The sequence goes on from NW_001865062.1 coordinate 635,814, forward strand.
TGCCGAGTCGGCATCCGTCCACCAACGCTACCAAGACGTGTTCCAAATAGTTGCGCCCATTTCAGAACAGCAGGTCTGTACGGTGTGCTTGCTCAGATACACGGCCAGAGACAAGCAACCCAAACGGCGTTTGTCCCCTCCCCATGTCTTGCTCATCTTGCCCTCGATAGGCGGCTAATCTAATGGAAAAGTATGATGCCCAGTGGATGGTGCTGGCTCAAGGCCCATGCGAGCTTACTTGCCCATCGGGTATGCCGCTCAGTTATTACGCCACCCAGCCTTCCCACCTCAACAATTATCGGTCAGTACCAGCCCCCACGGTCATGCTGTCAGGCCATGGCGTTTCATGAGACTCACAACAACCCCCTCGCCGCAGTCCGGGGCCTTATCAGGGCAAGGAACGATTCTGCCGTGTGGCCCGGCAAAGTGCACTAACCTACTTTGAGCGAACATGGCAACAGGGCCCATTTACGGTTCTTCGACTCAAGTAGTTGGCCGAGATGTCTTCTTGATCCACGCATATGGATGGCTGCAACCTGCGTGTTGCTGCTTGACCTACTTGGGCTGACCAATCGGCTCCACGGTCAGGACAGGCCTCGCTGTCGTCAACCCGAGCATTTGCCCATCTTTGTCTCAGGATACCACATTTATCACGTCACACGCAATGACGCCACCCCGTCAATTTGCGCATGCCTTGTCGCCATTTTGTGGCAACATTTCCCTTAAATGATTCAGCCCGACCTCTGCTTACATTTAAACGAATACCAGACCGCTGCTTATTTGCTTGACCAATCGATGTGCAAGCTTCTTTGGCTCTGGCCTGCGCTATCCATGGCAAATCTTTGTCACACAGGCCACACTATCTCTCTTCCAATTCAGTCACAAGGCGCCAACACGCGCCAAAACACAGAAGCAGACTCAACAAGGGATCAAGGAATTGCCAATCAAATCAAGATCATCTAAACAGCTACCTGTGAGTCAGTTATTTGTTGGTGCGCTTGGTGGTGCGACGATGCACCATCGACTTGTCCTGACGCTTGGATTTAGCGCCTGCACCAGACACATTGGAGAAGCAGGGTGAGGGGTCATAACTCTAGCAGGCGAGCGGGTGCGGAGCACAACGCGGCCCGTGTTCGACGAACGTTTCGAGATGCTAGTCGAGCCCAAGTCCGTGTCTTCCACAGCACGATTAATCAGCGAAGTGCCAGACATCATGGCTCGTTCCACGTCGGCGCGTTCCTCGAGGAAAGCATTCAGCCACTGTTCCTTCTCCTCAACTGATTTCGCCGAGAGCACATACCTACCCCCACGCGCCAGTAAGCGAGCGATTAGCGGTTGAGCAGTTGCGTGGTCTGCCAAACCCCTCGACTTGCTCAAAAGAACCATGTTCAAACCACGCAGTCGACTGCAAGGTCTAACAGAGCAGATGAAGCGAAAGGCGACGCACCCACCATTTATTCTTGGATTCATTTTTAATGCGAATCGCATTGTTGATGGGTGTTTTGCGCCAAACAAAGTCACCATCCTCCAGGTCCATGACCGTCATGTTCTCTGTAAAAATTTTGCCCTTGACCAGCATTGTCTGACAGGCGGCCAAGGCAAACGGAAGCACGTGTGCATTAGTATAGGGTTGAGTTGACTGGGGAGAGGAAAGATGTGTAAGAGTGTGTGTGTGTGTGTGTGTGTGTGTGTGTGTGGAGGGGGTGGAGGGATGATTTGACCAAAAGCGACATCATTCTTGAACTTGTTTAGCACTTCGGCAGCCAGCTGCCTCTTGCCAGCATACCTTGAGTGACTTCTTGCAATACACAAACATGTTGTCAAAAAGATAAAAATGGCGCTCCTGCATGTGATTTCCCGAGATCTGGCAAGCGCGCCAACGCAAAGTGAGGATCATGGCGGTGATGGCATCATGCACACATGACGCGACTGAAGCGGTGTACGAGCTGGCCGATGAATGTACCTTGATTAAAGAGCCTTCGTGAATGAGACGTGTGCTGTACTCGGCCAGATCTCGGCCAGTCCAGCCATCGAGCTTGTCCTGCAATTGCATGATGGCTTCCTTGTTGCGCTTGTCCTCGTTGATTTCAGCAGCCATGGCTTGCATTACCTCGAGAGCATCATCAATGGCAGGAGCATCGGGGTGGTTCTCGTCTGTCACCTTGATGAGCTCCTTGAGCTGAAGTGGATATTGGCAAATGCGCTGCACTGGTTTCAGGAGGAAACCCTCCAAACTGATGGCCTTTTCAACCAGTAATTGGCAAGCTTGAAAAAACTTTTCCGTTTGCTCGTTGAAGTGCACAACGCCTTGCAGCGCGGCGGCAGCACGGGGGTGGTTGTTGCAATAGCGACTGTAGACTTTGAACTGTTCCGCATGTTTGATGAAGCACGATCCAATGCCTGAAGCAGAGGTGATGTGTGGAAAAGAGGGGCAAGCGTCAGACGACAGCATCACTTTGTTGATCAGACCGCTCAGCTTTCGGGATGGGCAGGAGTACGTACTGTCAGAGTTGACTGCTTGCTGCAGATCGTGCAAAAAGCGTTCGTTGTGAGCAGCCAGCTGCTCAATGTTGCAAAAGATGATATCGACGTCCTCGTCGGTAAAAAGCACGCCAACGTGCTTGCGCATATGCAAGCAGTAGCCCTCCACCATCATTTTAAGATCCTGCACGTAGAGCTGTGGGGCGTTGCATCGATACAATCACGTTCAAGCATGCGTCAGCAAGGGGTGAGCAGTTCTTCAGATGGCTGCATGGGGTGTAGCATGTGTTGAGGTCGCACCTCCTCGGTGCGGAGCAGCTCGTCCATGACATGGCGACGCTTGATTTGGCGACGAGCCCTACATGGTTGATGGTGCGATAAACAAAGTGAGTCGGGGGGAAGGTCTAGATCGAGCCAAACAATGGGTGTGGATGGCAGGTTACCACTAACTGCTCGGGATCGCCGGCACCAGTGAGCTGCAATGATTCCAAGGTGGTCGCGTCGTGCACAATCGAGACAAACTCGGCAGGAAACCAGCCTAGAAGAGACAAGAGCAACGGAGGAATGAGACGTTCAGGTGCTACACTGGGCAGACGACATCCAGAAGAAAGGGGTATTTTCCCCAGAGAAAGACTGCGACTTTTATTTTTTTTTCCCGCTTCGTTCGCATACCTTCCCGTTCACCGATGACGCCCGACCACCACGGATCAGCTTCATCAAAGCCAATGAGTTCTATGACGTCTCCAACATTGAAAGAGAGCTCCGAGTCTGAGGTGGCATGAAAGTCAAATAGGGCGTGGGCGAAAACGGGCTGGGGTAGAACACAAAGCATAGATCACAAATGGTGAGTGGGGAACAGTGCAGCAAGGGCCAGGCAACGCTGGCGTGAGCGAGCGCCTGCACGAGGATGGACAACAAACCTCGTCCTCCTCGTCCTCCTCAAACTCTTCGGGGGCGAGGGCTTCAGTAGGGTTTTGATAGAGGGGTTCCGGGGTGTATGTTTCTGCCTGTGCACGATACAAAAGCGGGGAGGGACAGTGAAGAGGGTCGCAGGCTTGGCCGCTCTGCCCTGGTGTGCAACAATCTCACGAGGAAGCCATGTTGCTGAAACATACTGTGTTGCGGTGCTGTTCAACAGCTTCGGCGTTGCCGTAGATGGCAGGTCCATCTTCGTAGCCGGTGGGTTCAAAGGCGTTTGAATCATGGCGGGCAGGCTGTGCGGAAGCCTCTGGCTCGGGATCATCTGAGGTACTGGAAGGGGCTACGGATATCCGGCGGACAGAGGCACGCTTGGATGGAGGATGGCTGTGAACGACAGGGGGTTCTGTTTCCGTGTCGGTTGGCAGGGCCTCTGTCGCTCCGATCTGGCAGTAGGCGCGCGGAATGTACCCCTTGGCCCCTGCAAATCAAGTGCAATAGGGTACCAGGAGGAGGAAGAGACGACGGGGGCAAAGAGTGAGAAGGAGGCCGGGTTGAAGGTTGGGAAGACCCGAGCGTCCACACGACGCGATGGCAAAGCCTCATCTTGTTCGAAACCCGATTTCCAGCCTCGCAAAGGGCATACCTTGGTAGGCAACAAAGATCCAGTCGGAGTTTTCAGCATTCATGATATTGACGGTGGCACCAAGGGGTACAGAAATTTCCTGGTCATCCTAACCAAGACGTGCATGAGACCAAGAGTGAGACAGCACAACATGAGCCACGGGTACGAGCATGGGTCGGGTCGGAACGAACCGCCTTATCGTAGGCGTAGAGCATGACACCAGTCTGGGTTGATGATTCGTCGGAGTGTGAAGCGTCGTCTGGGGTGGGCAAGGCCTGTGTTTCGGTTTGCACCGCTGGTGCGGGCACCGGTTCAGCTGGGGGCGGTGTGGATGAGACAACACCCTCAGATGTGGCGTTCTGGTCCTCTGGGGCGGGGTCGGCCCATGCATCATCCTCGACTTCATCTTCTGTTTGGTCAATGGCGTTGTCAGCATTGTTGTCGGCATTATTATCGTCCTTGCCATTGTTGTTGTCATCTTTGTCATCGCTTGTAGGAGTCTGCGGAAGGTCTGATGCGGCTTGGTCAGCACCAGTCGCGGTGGTGGCTGTGTCGCCCGTTGCCGGAGGTGCTACAGCATCCGGCTCTGCTGGCGGTGCAGTGTTGTTGCTGGACTTGTCTAGGGCCTCTGCGGTGGGCTTTGATTCAGGCTCGTCCGTGGACTCGGCTGGTGGGGGAGCGGTGACTTGTTCGGGCTGAGTGTGAGTCGGGGTGGGACCAGCAGGGGTGATGGGTTTGGAGAAGGGGTTGGCAGAGGCGGGGGAGACGGGACCAATGGAGCGCCGTTTTTCGGCGGAGAGAATGGGCTTGGTTGGCAGAACCGGTTTGGCGGGCAACGGGGGTTTGTTGGCCTTTGGAGATGGGGAGGTGGTATTGGCGGTGGCGGCTTTGACAAAGGGGTTGGTGGGTGTCTGGGGCTTGTCAGAAGCCGCGGCGGGGGTTGAGGTGGGCTCGGAGGTACCGAGGGGTTGCCGGAGGAGTTGGTCTTTGCTGTCTGCGCGCATAAAAGGGTTGTTGCTGAGTCGTTTGCCGGCCTTGCTGGGTGTGGTGGGGGCTGAGGACCTGGTTTCTGAGATGGTGTTGTGCTGTGTGGAGGCCGGTGAGCTGGGCGTGGGGGGCTTTTGGCCGGCGGAGATGTGAGCGGGCTTGCGTGGGGTAGGGGGTTTTGTAGCAAGTTTGTCCAGACCCTGTGGTTTTGTGGGCAAGGGTGGCTTGCCCACCGAAGGCGGTCTACGAGGGACGAGCAAAGTTGGCCCAGAGGTGGTGAGAGCCAAGCGGCGTGAGACAGGTGAGCTTTGGATTGGTGATGTGGGTGCGAAGCGACCCTTCAAGACAACGCACCGCTGGCTCATGACAAGCGTGAAGGGGTGTCGAAAAGGGATAGATGGGGAGGGAAAGGAGACCAGTGGGAAGTGTCGGGAAGGCAGAGGCAGCCAATGCTGGCGAAGTGGTCAAGAGTCTGAGAAAGGAGCGCCAAAAGGGTAGACTCGAAAAAAAAAAAAACTCTTTGCGCACTGAACAAGGAGTTGAGGGAGTGTGGGCAAGTGGAAAGGGGTCGCTCCCACTATCTAGGGCGCAGCAATCCCCCTTTCGCCCTCGCCCTCTTCAAGGAGAGCTTTGGGAGCTGTTGTTCAATCGAGCACTGCCGTGTGCTCTCAAACACTGGCCACTGTTCCCGCATTGACCAAATGGATCGTTCCGCTTCCCACGGTCGCCAGCGCTCCAGTCGGATCCCAGCGCACACATCCACAGAGACACAGAGTCGGGCGGCGGCCACACGCTGAGGATCTTGGATGATGATCATGCGCACGACGGGCACTCGCTCGACGCACGGCAGCGAGAGTGCAGTGCGCCGCGTTTGGATCTGAGAGGGACGTGAGAGAGTGAGAGTGAGGCGGTGAGATGAATGAGAGAGTGTGAAGGGGCCTGAGTATCCAACCAGAGGGAGAGGGGGCGGAAAGTGAAGGGATGGTATGATTTGCGTGCAAAATGAGTAAGAAAGCAGAGAGAGAGAAGCGCAGTGAATACACACGCAGAGAGAGAGAAGGATAGAGCGTACACACGCAGAGAAGGGAGAAAGGGCGTGAAACTGGCACCAACTGGACTCGAGCACGACGAGTTGATGTAGGAAATAATAACGTTAATGTCGCGGACCAACGACCGTCATGCAGTACAAGGTTATGATATTATGTACCTTATTGTTGTTCTATTGCCGGCTTCCGTACAGGCAGATATC
>NW_001865062.1:642280-664067 GCF_000002865.3 Monosiga brevicollis MX1
ATAATTGCGACGGCGCCGCATCCAACTGCCTCGTTGGCATTGGCTCGGCACCATGGCCTCGACTGGGACAACGCGGTTTCATGTCAGGATGGCTCTGGCCTGTGGACTGGTGCTGGGCCTCTTGGGCCTGGTCGATGGATTGGGCAAAGCATCTTCGGACGATTGCCCCACCATGATGTGGGACAACAAGACCCGAGGGATCTACGATATGACGGGACGCACGCTCGAAGAGGGCTGTGCCAAGGTTGGCTGTGGCTACTACTCAAACATGACCGAGGATGAGGCCTACTGCATTCAGATGGTCATGGGACGCTGGCAGTACACACTCGCGACCTGGAACAGCACCGCCTGCGAGCAGCTGGTTGGGTATGGCTACAACGAACTGCTTGTGCCCGTCAGTTGCAAGTCAGGTTTTGCTACCTGGGCCTGCAATTGCAATGTCGGCCCCTCAATCGGCTTTCGCTGCATCGACAACACCTGCCAACCCAGTTCCAATGGCCTCTCTTACGGCGATTGCCTCAACCTTTGCACGCCCCAGCAAGGCTACATCTGCCGTGATAACGTCTGTGTCCTTTCCAGCGACACCAATGCTACCAAAAGCCAATGTCAGGCCGCTTGTGGCTACACTTAGGCAGCTTCGTTTCTTGGCTGGGGGACTTTGTCAATATTCTCTGTCGGCGCTTTTCGTACTGCCCCCGCCTTTTTTTTTTTTTTTTTTTGGATCTTTTTCCGTCCCTTTCTGGCTGCTGCGCAACCAGAGGACGAACCATACCCACTCACCAGGCTCATATTCACTTGCACGTTTGTTTGTTTTCCGATGGACAGCGGCGATGCAGCACTGCGTCGCTATTTCCTGACTGAATGTCCCGCATCTCATTTCCATTGCCGGACACTTCACGAAGGCCTCTACCGCTCCTGTTGATATCGTCTGCGAGTCCCTTTTTGTTCTTAGATGACGTGCCTCTCCACCGTTTCACCCTTGTGCCATTTAGTCGGGAGGAGCGCATTGCCGTGTGCCATGCCCGCCCGTGAACCATCAGACACGACCCCGTCCTTCGATTCGCCTTGCCCTTTGATCGTTTCTTGTTGCATTGATTGCATTGACGTGTGAATTAAATGATGAACAGATGATGCGACAACAAAGTCTCCCCCAAAGTCTACCCATCTTTCTGCTGCTCTCCATTGAGGCAGCCAACGGCTCTCAACTGCCAAGCGCACCCTTGGCTGGTGTCCCCATCACCTCAGCTCTACTTTAGCCATGGCCCGGAGAATTGGTATTGCCTCGAACCATGTCAAAATTGGCACGTCAAAGAAGTAGCAAAGACCTGACTTTACATAGCCACACGGCCGGAAAGGGCATGGATCAGAAGAAAATGTGCACCGCCCATGGCACTCCACGCCGTCTGCACGCAACAATGTCAGAGGGTGACGAGATAGATGAGAGAGAATACGAAGAGGAGCGCCTTGTGTTGTGTTGTGTTGTTGTTGTGTGTGTGTGTGTGTGTGTGTGTGTGTGTGTGTGTGTGTGTGTGTGTGTGTGTGTGTGTGTGTGTGTGTCACCCCTCCCTGCTCACACCCTCCGCCCCGCCCCGCGCGCTCCCCTTCGATACCTCGCCATGGCCTCGTGTACCCGTGTCCCCATATGTGCCATCATACGAACGGATCGCCGGAGGATTTTTTCTGACATCTCCTTTCCAGTTGTTGTCAGACTCTTTTGCTACCCAATGTTGTTGCAGCTCGAGTATCAGTTGGTAGCACTGTGTCTTTCCTTTGTGTGTGTGTGTGAGTCTCTTGAGTCTCTTTCGGGTCTCGCTCGAGTCTCTCAGTCTCTTTCGTTTTTGCCGTTACGCGAACTAGAGAGAGGTGGTGGCGATTGACTCTCTCTCAGGGCACACTCAGCTCAGACTCGGCTGGACGTGTGTGTGTGTGTGTGTGTGTGTGTGTGTGTGTGTGTGTGCGCATACACACACCCCCTTGGTGCTGGAACGATTGGCAGTGGGGTCGAGGTCAATTGGATTTTGAATCGACGACGGACCCCGGCGCGTTTGATTCCGTTTCTTTCATCGAGCAAGTGTCATACGACAGCCATTTCTTTGGAGCTGAGCTGCGCTCGTTGGGGTGACACATCCCGAGTAGTGGCTTGTGCTCTGGCTGTTCAAGGCACAACACGTGTCCAACAGCTGGGAATTGCCCTGGCAACCCCCTCCCCTTGTTTTTTTTTGAAGGTGTGAGCGCTGCTGGCGCCAGATTGCCATCATGAGTTACGTCAAACGCAAAGTACGTTTTTGGAAACCCCCTAACAGCGCACAGGTCTCGCGGCACTCGAGCTCGCTCGTCCTCCGCTCATCATGGTGGTGCGGCACGACTTGGACAGTCAGAAAACGGGCGTGGACGCCGAGTGCGTGCCAAGGCCGTCGAAGAGGTCGTGGACGATGAGGTCCGTTCTTTTCCGTCTTCCCCGCGTCGCTCGTGACCCCGACCGTTGGATCCGAGTTGACCACCTGTGTGCCTCATCCGACTAGGTCAAAGCCTTGCTACCCGATTCCCTCCTCTTCAATCGTCTTGTCAATTTTGAACGGCGCTTGGATGCCGCCATCACCCGCAAGCGACTGGAAATTCAAGACGCACTCCGCCGACCACCCCGCACCAACGCGTACGCTCGCACACATCCTGCCCCCATCCTCGCGCCTCGTCACTTCAAGCAGATTGCCCTCTCAACAACGTTTTTCTTTTTCTTTTTCGCACTCGTGCTTTCCGTCGGCCCGTTTAGTACTCTACGCGTCACCGTGACACGCCTTTGGGAGCCCCATATGCCACCGGTGCTCGATGACCCCGAGGTAGAGGATCATTACTGTGCCTTGGCTGAATTTGCACATGTTACGGGACGACTTTTTAGGTCTCGCAGCCAGCTCATTTCAAACACTGACCCCTCGCGCCAGCTATGCAACTGGACTCTGCGCGTCGAAGGCGAAATTGTACCTACCAACACGGAAACAGCCGTGCGTTTCCGCATTCGTGTGTCTGCGACTCCGATACAACCCAATGCGTTTCTGTGCTCACGGCTTTCCTTACCTTTTGAACGGATACGGCCCACGGTCGTCTTGCGCAGCGCTTGTCCGAGCTGGCCTTTTCAGACCTTCTGCGCACAATGGTTGTGGACATTGAGTTTGAGGATGGCGCGCCACGCCAAACAACACAGTGGTCCCGAGCCCCCAGCAGCGTTGCCGCCAACGGATTTGAAATTCGCCGGACAGCTCGTCTCCCCAAACTGGCTACCCTACTGCTCGTGCAAAACGACCTCCCTCCTCGCTTCAAGTTGCCACCCATGCTTGCCAATATCTTGGGCCTATACGCCGACACCAAAGGCACCATCACCCATACGCTGTGGGCCTACATCATGCAGAACAAGCTGATAGATCCCAAAAAGGACGAGCTCATCACCTGTGATAAATACCTCAAACACGTGCGTCCCACGCCACTGCGGTTGCCACCGGAGCGAGACAGTACAATGTTCCGCCAAAGGCTCACCTCACCCGTTTCTGCTCCCTCGCTGCCCGCTTTCTCCTTCCCCTCGTGTGTGCTTTTATCTTTTCTCGGTCTCATGACTGACACTCGTAGATCTTCTCCAAGGAAAAGCTCGCGGTTGAAGAGCTATCGATTGAGCTTGATCGCGTGCTACTGCCCGTCGATCCCATCCGTATTCCCGTGACTTTTGCCCGGGACAAGCATACCGAAGTCCAGATCTTCGACGTCATCATCCCTTTGGTAGGTGCATTCGTCGTTCTTGCAGCTCGATTTCTGTCCGTGCCCCTCTTGTCTCCTTGTTTTCGAGCCCACGCTGATTCTGCCCTCATACTGGATGAAATTCCTGTCCTCTTGCAGAGTCTGGAGGCCATGGATACGACTTTTCTCCTGGCGCCGAGCACGCAGAAGCGCATTACCGAACTCAACATGACAGTGGAGGAGCACCTAGCCGCTCTGGACGAGTGCAGAAAGAAACGTGACACGCTTCTAGCATTACATGAAGACCCACAGGTATGTCTGCAGTACCTACATGTTTTACCGATGCACAGAGCTTCTGGATGCGTCTCACCCGCTTGCTTCTGCGATCGCTTGCAGACTTACATTTTAAGCTGGGTGGCATCACAGCGGGAGGACGAAAAGGTGCGTCATTCTCACCTTGTGTGTGTGTGTGTGTGTGTGTGTGTGTGTGTGTGTGTGTGTGTGTGTGTGTGTGTGTGTGTGTGTGTGTGTGTGTGTGTGTGTGTGTGTGTGTGTTCTCTTTTCTATTCCTCTCAGAGTCCACGTGTCTCACCAACCTTTGTGTGGCCTGCCTGCTTGCACGACTGGTGTGCCACAGCTACTGGAGGGAGGCCCCGGCCTTGTGGCACGATTGTCCCGCACGGAACGCTTCCAAGAGCCCTGGGTCGACGAAGCCATTGCCAGCTATTTTACCGAGCAGGCCAATGAAAAGCGCCACAACCTTGATGACCGCTATCGCGCCTTGCTGGCCGCGCACGATCAATCAGCTAGCTCATAGAGCAAGTCCTGCCGACCGTGCAAGCTGACTTTGGTCCCAAGGCTGTCGGATTCCCGATGACATGCGTTTGAAACGTTTGGGTTGCCTTCCCCGTTGCACGTCCTGCCTGTTCGTAATCAGTGGTGCATTGTCTTTGTCGACTGTGCCCAGTCCTTGACATATGAACCCTTTTGGGAACTCTCGTTCTTCCTCTTTTTTTTTTTTTTTTGTTTTTCTGTTGCTTATTCCTCTTTTCTAATTCACACCCAGATGCAAAGGCAAAAACAAGCCCTGCCCTGTGAATCTCTTTTGTCCCTGGCTCCTATCGGAGGCCTGCCTGCCGATTTACCTCCCCTTCATCGCTCCAAAGCACCCATCCCAGTCCACCACAGTCCGAGGTCACAGATGCCAGTCATCTGAACGAGCAAAAAAGTTGACACAACTGTAGTTGTTTCTATTCACAGACATTCTCTTCTGTCGACTCACTCTCTCTGCATGACAACATTCATCACAACGCCGCTCTCAACAAGCTTGCTTCTTCAAGGGGAAATAGGGATAATTGATACACCATCTGAGCAAACCTCTGCTCATACGCTCATGCCATCGACTATTCTCTTCCAGTGACCGCTCGAGCTTTGAGGCCGTCCGCTTCTCCCTCTCTCTCTCTCTCTTAGCGATTCGACTCGAGCTGTTGGTGGTGATCCGCCGCCGGCTGTGCCGGAATCTGGCAGGGGGCCTTGGTGTGCTGTGGGTTGTGGTTTCTGGACGTGCATCAAGGCGGGTGCATTTCCTACCGACGACGCCGACGACGGAGGCGTGACCCGACCGAAAGGAAATTGGCTGAAGGGCGCACATTGATCTTCGTCACTAGGTTCCGAACTGACTGACCAACTAACTAACTGATCCGACTGACTGATCGCCATGAGCACGACGGCACGGGTCAAGGAAAAGCTGGCCGCGGCCGGTGAAACAGGAGTCTTTGACCTTTCAGATGCCAAGCTTCACGCCTTTCCGAATCTAAGCAACCTTGATCTTGATGAACTTATCCACTATGAAGTCTTGGAAATCAGTGCGTACTCCGCCAGCCACCCGTGGTTGCCCATCGTTCCGATGCAGTCTGAGGCTGGGTCTTGTCTGGCGCGATCTGGCTTCTTGACTGGCGTTGGCGTGACATAGATTTGAGCAACAACAAACTGGTTCGCTTGCCGGACCTGTCCGACTTTGAAGAGTTGGAGGCTCTGGACTGTTCCCGCAATGCTCTCACTGATATCGAGAAAGTAGCGCGCATCACCTCCATCCTCACTCGCATCAACTTCAGGTGTGTCGCCTTGAACGTCAGGCACACATCGACTTGATTTGCCTATCCTAGCCTGCCCTGAACCCTCCAGCTCGCCCCCTAACCCTTCATGCTTTGGCTGCTGCCGCACCACACCACGGCAGCCGTAACCATTTGGCTCAAATCCCCACCTCGCTATTTTCCATGCCATTGCGGCACCTCTTCCTGAGCGGGAACAAGCTACAAGTCATTCCTCCGGAAATTGGCCTTTGCCACTCCCTTGTCGTGCTGGTGCGGCCATAGCTCATAAACTTATCCCAGCTTCTTGCTGCGGGCCCTTGTCCTGGACTCATACGCACCTCCACCATCGATAGGATCTGAGTAATAACCAGATTGATTTTCTTCCGGACCAGCTCGTCCAACTTGTCTCTCTGCGCGAGCTGAATTGTAGCCGAAACCGCATTGATACGCTGCCAGAGGGTAAGCTTACACTTCATCTTACCCGTTGCCCTTATCGGCGCCTTGTGCTGTTCCATCGTTGTTTTGCATCTGCTCTTACCCTGCTTTTGCTTCGCACCTTGACCCTTTTCGTTAGCCATGGGAGACATGAAGCAGCTCACCAGTCTTGATATCTCAAACAACCATGTCATTGCGCTCCCACTTTCCATCCGCTGCCTAAAAGGCTTGCAAACTCTGAAATTGGACAACAACCCACTCCAATGCCCACCCGCCGACGTATGGTTGTCCTGCTAGCTAGCCTGTGCCAGAAAGCGCAGATCCATCGTGCTTGGCCAAGCTTTGCACCGGCCCGGTCCATCGGGGCTCACGGCTTTTCAAACTTGAATCCTAGATTTGCTCACGCGGGCGTGTTCACGTGCTCAAATATCTCGACGATGAGCACGAGCGCCGCTCGAATGCCAGCACCGGCGCATCTCCGTCCCGGAGCTCGGTGCGCCACCCCTCTTTTTGCATCTCACCAACTGCTTTGTCCCAGATTGTCCATCGGTGTTTCACTGGACATGGTTGTCATGCCCCCGCTGCATTTCATAGACGCACCAGTCTACCACACCTGGTGGTGATGACGTGGCAGTGCTTTTGGAAGGTTCCCGGCACCCCTTTTTTGATCTTGACCCTGCCAACAGCCCCCCACCAGCCTCTAGTACAGGTGATGCTCAAGAGGCTGAACAGGCTCTCGAAATGCTTGAGAATGGCGCCAAAGCGGCCGAGTTTCGCGCAGCCGAATTGCGCGCTGTCCAAGAGCAGGAACGAGCGGAACAATTGCGACAGCAGGTCGAGGCCGAGCGACGCGAGCTCGAGGCGCGACGCCTTGCTCAGAGCGAACTGGCTCAGGCACAACAAGCCGACATTGCTGAGCAAATGCGACGCTTTGAGGAACAGCGAAAAGAACTTCAAGCTGAGCGTGCGCGTCAGCAAAAGGAGGCAGCTGCACAGGCCGAAGCCATCGAGCAGCAGCGACGGCAGCTTGAGCGAGGTATGCGGCAACATCTTTTGTGCATTTGCCTCAGTCTGTGGCACCACGTTGATGTACTTGGCTTATCTTTTTTTTTTTATAGAGCAAGAACGCCTGCGCCAAGTGGAAGCAGAGACGGCACGCCGACGCACAGAAGCCGAGAAGGCGCAGCAGGCGGCCTCTACCGCCCGACAACAGGCCGAAGCAGAGGCTGAGCGCCAACGTCAAGTGGCCCACCGTGAGGCACAGGAGCAAGCAGCCCGAGCTCAAGCCGCCCAAGAAGCCCAGGCGCAGCGTGAACGAGCCGAGCGTGAACGAGCCGAGCGTGAACGAGCCGAGCGTGAACGAGCTGAGCGTGAACGAGCTGAGCGTGAACGAGCTGAGCGTGAACGAGCCGAGCGTGAACGGGCTGAGCAGCTTGCGCAACAAAAGGCGGCCCGGGAGCAAGCAGTTCAAGAACAACAACAACAACAACAACAGACCGATCGTGCGCGCCGTGCACTCGCAGAGCAGAGCACAGGCGCGTCTCGAGACAAATCCCGTCAGCGTGGCACGCCAAGCAATATTCGAGTCGAGAATACCACGGTACGCCTTCGACCTTCACAGCCAATAATATGAATCCCTTTCCCCTACTGGCCAGGGTGTCTTCTCATTCCTCTGTCTGACATGCACTGCAGAGCCGCACGTTGCCTGTACCCCGTACTGGCACAGGCGGGACAGCTCGTACCGCAGCAGGAGGAACAACAGCTGATGCGCGATCCAACCAAGCACGTTACACTCCCAGTATAACAGCATATCCAAGCCTTGTGCAGGGTGCAACAGGTAGCAAGGAGCTGCCGGTTCCGCGTCGTAAAAATAGCAGTCAGCCGTCGGTCGCGGCGGCGTCTGCTATCGGTAATGCCACAGCACCAACCTCGACACGACCCGTACAGGAAATGGCCGCCTCGCCTGCTCGAAGTGGCGTACAACCGCTGTCACGTAATATTGCTGCTACTCCCAAGTCTGCGCCTACGACCACGCCGCAGCGCAAAGAGCCCTTTACACCTAGTGGTCCTTCATATACGACTGTATCGAGTCGTGAGCTGGACATGCTGCGAGCTCGACGCCGAGCACGACTTGTCAAGTTGCATGAGCAAGACATGAAGGAAATGCGCAACAGTCCCGAGGCCCTCAACACGGTGGCCTTTGATTTGATGGAGGTCATGCACGAGGAGGATAACACAATTCAAGTTGGTGGCCAGGGCATCAAAAGCTTTTTGCTACGAAGTAAGAATTCTTGGTTCGCGCGAGCTGTTATCATGACAGTGTTTTGCGTTGATGGCGAGGCGACAAGCTTGGCTGATTTACGCACCATTTGTGTTTGCCATCTCTTGTCTCGACTCGCGTGTAGATCGTGTGGAGCGAGCTGGCAAAAACACTTTGCGGCGACTGGCGCGATTAGCCCTCCAAGAGGCTCTCTTGTACCATTTTGCGGTCGAGGTACGGTCGTGTGGGGCGAGAGCATCACGTATTAGGCTACCAGGCTTCCCTTCTTTGACGGTGCACGTTTTAGTGTGCGGAGCTATGCGCACTTTGTTGATGAACATGAATGGCGTGCACTTGCAATGTGCTTGCATAGGAGATGGAGACGACGTTGGGATTCTTGTTGCCGCGTTTGACGTGCCCCATGGACCTTCCGCATGTGCTATCGGATGGCGTGGTTCTGTGCCAGCTCATTAACCTGAAACGGCCGGATAGCGTCCCAAAGGTGTACATGAATGAGAACGATGCTCTCAGTGGGGCGAATCTGAAGCTACGCAAGAATGTTGACGGCTTCCTCGAGGCCTGCCGGCGTCTTCAGCTGAACACGGTGTCTGACGTGAGCTCTTTGGATATCCTGCAGGAGAAAAACACGGACCGCGTCATCTCGCTCGTGCGCGAGATTCTCGCTCTCAATGTGCATGTTTGAGCCCTTTGCGTGTCCGAACGAGGGCCAAGCCCGAACCAAATTCAGCTCTTTCCACCTCTCCTCAACAAGAGCAGTTGTTTGGTTGCATTTTATTTCACTTTAAGAGCCCCGGGGCTGCCATGCACATCTACGCACACGAGCTGTCTCTCCAACACCGGCCTCCCCTGTCTTCAGAAAGCCAAATTCCGTGTCACATGAAACTTTTCTGCGCATGTACTGAACCAATACCATGGGGAAGCACACACACGAGTCTATCGAAGAACAGTCACCGCGCACGACAGTGCTCACGCAAACCGGCCCCAATTGTTGGGCAATCAAGTGGTTGTTCATTTCAAGAACAGATGATCTGCTTCCATTCATCTCATGTATGTGGTAGCTGTGCCGTTGCTCATGATCGCGATGACCCTCTTCACGCTCATCAACCCATCTCTCCAACCAATTCTCTCTCTGGTAGTTGTGCTTTTCCTTTGTGTCTTTGCTCTTTATTTCTCTCTTTCTTGCTGTCTCTCTCTCTCTTTCACTGCTCTCGCTTCTCTCTTTCTTGTCATTTTGTCCCTCTATTTTCAACCTCTACACACATACTCTCTCTCTCTCTCACACACTCACACTCACACTCACTCTCACTCTCACTCTACTGTGTGACGTGACAGGGAGCCAAGATGGCGACGCACCCGGTGCGCAATCTGCGGGCGGAGCTCGATGGTGAGGCACTTTGGGCTGACCGCTGATGGCTGCTTTGGGGAGGGGCAATGATGGTTCTGCTCTTAAGGCATGGCCGGGCTCCATGCACGCTGCCACAGGAGGTGGCTTGCACGCGCACGCAAGCACTGACACACGTGGCGGGATGCCGCGAGCTCGCGTCTCACTCACTTTGGGGCGGCACATGTTTGTAGATGATGATCTTGAGCGGCTGCAAGCAGAGTTTCAGCAGCAGCAAGTTCAACCGGCTGCTGCTGTGCTGCGGGCACCGCCTCAGGTCGGTGGCGCGCTGACAGCACGTCAACACGCGCCGCCGCAAGCCTCAGCCCAGACGGCGCCGCGCCAGCTGCACAAGAACAAGCAACATGTCAAAGAGACTCAACCTGAGGCAACCTCCAGTCTACAGGACCACCATTCTGAAGCACCCATTCACGCCATGCCGCTGGGAGGATCCATTCTGACCGATGTCATGGAGCGCCAGTCACTTCGCCAGCCTTCTGGCCCCCGACCAGCTGACAGTAGCTCACCGCAGGCCGCTCTTCAACTCAAGCCCGGCTTTGGAAAAGACGGCACCACTCCCAAAGGTCGAAAAAGCCTTTTTGCTCGTGCCTTTGATGGAAGCCACCCACAATGGCAACCGCGTACGCATGCGCCTGCACCACGCACTGGCGTGCGCTTCGAGTCTCAGCCCACATCGAAAAGCGATCGCCCAGACTTACCTGTCGCCAGCATGGCGTCAAAGGATCCGGCCCAAATGTCCGCAGCTGAACGTGAAGAGGCCATGCAGGAAGTGCAACGCCTTTTGACCCCAGAAAACATTGCTTTCCTAAAACAGCGGGCACAGCAGCGAGCGTCCAAGTCCGACTCTGCAAAGCCTGCGGTCTCGAGCCTACACACGCAAGCAAGGCCCGTCAGGCCTCCACTCAAAGATTCGTCAACCAAAAAAATGCACCAAGTGCCCCCGTCCCCTGACCCTAGCAGCATGAGTGCACACCAGCTCGAACGTGTCTTTGCCGGCGAGGAGACCGTTCCCCCTACAACGGCTTTGGAGGCAGACAAAATGGCTTGGCTCCAGGGCGATTTACCAGCTGCTGATGCGGCAGTCAGCGACGCTTCCATCACGATGCGCCAGCGCCAGGTCGGATCGCCTGCCTTGTTGCTTATGACTTCAGCAAACAGCGCTATTCCCCCTCCCCCGCAATCATGTTCAACTGCCTGACCGAATCCAATGTGGGTCCGCAATTAGGTGCGCTTTGACTTTGAAGGTGCCATCATCCCGCTTGGAGAGGATAGGCCTGTTTCCCAAGGGCTTCATCATCACGGCAATGATCAAGCTTTGCCCGGCTACACGCTTGCCGGTACATCCGAGCGTGTATTTGCAAGGCCTGTGGCGTCACTTGACCCAACAAACTCATCTTGTTGTTCCGTGACTTAGAGTTGTTTCATCTGGCTCAAAGCAGCCTCTTGGCACAAAGAACCTTGGCCTTGCGCGTTCTCTGCCAAATTATTCGCAAGTTCGTGTCGACATTGGCGTCGAGGCCCAACAGACAGCGACAGCTTGCTCGAAGCTGCTTGTCTGACTGTTCATTTGTCCGGGTGTTGCTAGGATTGCGAGGCGTGACTACGATCAGAACGACCTCGGTGATAGTCAAATTGTCGCCGATGCTTTGCTCGACATGGGCATCGTCTTGTTTCTGCGCAAGATGGTGGATGAACAAATACCTCAAATTGCTTTGCTGGCAGCCAAGGTATGTAAAACACACTGTCCGAGATTTTGTGCGCAAAATGGCCCGGTCGTAGCGCAGGACTGAAGCACACATGTTCCAAAGACACCAGTCGAGATACGTGGCAGGCTTGACAGCTGTTTGGCTTTATTTCGATAGGGCATCTCAGCCCTGCTGGCCAGCCAGCAGGTACTCGAGCACGTCGCACAACTAGAAACGACATTGGCGTTGGGCCATCGCCTTCATGGCGTGCATGTCAGAGCGGCCACACCGTCCGAGGATGGCCCAGTCAGCGAACAGCAGCAAACGGTCCTAGACTCGGCTCATGATCTAATTGGTCTGCTCGTTCATAAGATGAAGCTACTCCCGCGTTTGCGTTATCTTGTGGAAGTAGGTTCTAGCGCCTTGCGTGCAGCTTCTCGTCTGGCTTGGTTTTGCAGGGTGTTTCCACGGCAACTCACAGCCTGTGGCAGGTCATGCAATTAGAGGATCTGGAACTTGATCTTCTCTACATCTGCGAAGTGGCCTGTCTTCATAGCGCTCAATGGTAGTTGAAAAACCCAACGCCCCGCCTCGCAATGATCGATTCTGTGATTTGGGACAACGTGGAGAGCAATGAACTTCCCCTTTTGTTTGTATGCTTGTGTTCAACGTTGTGCATCAGCGTTTCTCTCACCTCGCCGCCCCGGCCATCACTTTAGCGCCGTGGCAGTTTTTGACTGCCCGCGATTGCTGTCAGAAGTCATTGTACCGCTCATCACCCGCAAAAAACTCCCTCTTGTACGTCTCCCGTGCGTAGCTTGGATTTCAATTCGAATTCCCGTATTCATCTCACCATGAGAGATTCTCGCCATCGGCTCGATAGGCAGTTCGCGTTCTCAGGCGGCTTTGCGCCGCTTCACGCCGCCATGCCGAACACGTTGTCCAACTGGACGTCCTGCACCTGATCAAAGGCTATGCTGCCATTCGCCCGAACAAAACAGCCGAGTCCAGCGATAGTGACTACATGTTTGCTACCGAAAGCCTTCTGCTCGTGGCTGACTTTGCACGGTCTGTGCTCGGATCACCGCAATGAGACACTGGAACAAAATGAGAAGGCACCAAGAGAAAGGAAATTCGATTCAAGCCAACTGACCCACGCATGCACCTCTTTTGTGACAGATTTCATCTTCTCCTGGAGTATGTTGTCACACAGCTTCCGGCTTGGTGTATGCATCTTCGTGACGCTTTGGCTGAACTGGTATGCATGAAGGCTGTCGCGTTATTAACAGCGACTGTTGGTCTTGGAGTCAGTGAGAGGACTCACAACATCTCGTGTGGTCATCGGCTCTTTGTCATATAGCCCGACGGCCATGAGTGGACCATAGCTGCTTTGCGGGCATTAGCCAGTGCTTGCGAAGCTACTATAAATCCTCTGAGCCCGGCATTGAGCGCAGAGACCCGACTAGATTGGTCACACTTGGTCGGCCTCTCTACTACTATCGATGCCATGCTGACGTCGAGTGAGCTTTTTCTTGAAGCGTGGCACCTACCAGATGTCTGCACAGCAGCCCTCAACCTTGCACAGTCTTATTTCAAAGCATATCAACACAATCTCCACAGTTCCCCGGCTGCCGCCATCCGGCTCGTGGACGATGCAGCCCATGTGTTTGCCCGCCACGTGGAACCCATTTTAGGACATTCGTGCTGGAACTCTCTTGGACGGGTTGTCTGGCCTTCAGAAAAGAATCCCGCACATGGGGTACTTGCGGGCAATCCCACCGTTTCACAGCCGCCGCCTCGAGCAACGCAGCAGCAACTGAGTTTTTTTCTGGCCCTACAAAGGCTTGTGCTTCAACTGGCGGGCATCAATAAGTAGGAATGGCATACCAATTTTGTTTGCAAACACTGCCCTCAAGGGTCAAATCCTTTCATACCTGAACGAGTCGAGGTCTGTCTGCTTGTGTGCCTCACAGCCCATGCGGCTTTTGCTTCTTTTAGGACCTTGCTGCACCACCCAGAGCTACAAGCTTGGGTCAAGATGCCGACTGTAACGACATTTATTCAACAGTTTGTCGGTGATTTTGCCGAACATGGGCCGTCGGCCGTTTTTCAGCTTCAGCCCGTGGACGAATTGCTAGCTCTATGGACCCGGTTGCAAGTCACGACGACATCAATGGCGCAGAGTGATGATCTGCTTGACGTGATTTTGCGCTTGGTAACCGTTGTCAGCTCAACATCAGCGCCAATGGTGCGCAATGTGTTGAATGAGACGCAACAACACATTACCACGCCAGGGGCGAGAAAGGTGTTGCAGTTTTTGCACGATAAACTTTTGGTTGCTGATGATAACATGAACACTCGTCTGATTGACTATCAGTTGACTGCCACCTCGGAGTCCAGCCTGGTGTAAGTTGGCATAGTTTGTCTGCCCATTGCTGTTTTTTTTTTTTTTTTCCTTTCCTTCTCTCTTTCCTCTCCTTTCGCAGCGGCATCAAAAAATGCTTTCTCGTTTCTGCTTCAAAGCCAGCATTGGCTCTTGGATCAGAGCAGCTCACCGTGTGCTGAATGGGCTTGATATAGTTTGCCACTGGCCCCTGAGTGGTTTTTTGCCGCCTTGCGCTCCGTCCAGACAGCGCTTGATGCTGTTCAAGATTCTCTCTCTTCTAGTGCAGCGGAGGCGAGTTACCAAGGAGGTTTTCACATGCTCGGAGTTGCCAATACACTGTCGGGCCTTGACATTTGCTATTCCTCTCGCAATGCCACAGGAGGTAGCGCTGGATACAAGTGCCATTTTGGAATTCTATGCACATATCTTTGATGTGCAGGTCAGTTTCGTAAAATGCGCAAACATTGAGTCGTGCGCGCCAAATGTCTCATCGTTTTCTGCTTTGCAGAGCGCCCTGGTCAAGGGCATTGGCATTGATCTTTGGTATTCAGAGCTACTTCGTGCCTACACCTTGTGTGACCCTATTCCATCATTTGGTTCCGTGCAAAAGGTACCACACTTTAAGCGCCACTGGCTTGTTCAAACTGTTTAATCGTTGTCCGGAAATGCTTTTGAGTCGTTGGCTAATGAACTGATGACTCTGCTCTTACGGCTTGATCCTCTTCTTTGTATGCCATAGCCGATGAGTCGCCTATTAAATTTTGTTGCGCTACATTGTCGAGAAGTTGGCGCAACAGTGGCAACGGCGACTGAACTCGACTTGCAGTACGTCCAACTAGCAAGCAGTGCACATGATCGAGTTTTAGAAGACATCCTTTTCTCCGGATCTTCAGACACGGTTAGTCTAACATCCCTCAGTGTCGCTCCTTCGTTTGATCTTTATAATTGTAAGCGTCGGTCCGAGGGTGGAGAGGGCAAGCAGCCCAGCCTCACATGCTCGGTTGGACATGGACCTTTAGATTCATCAGCAATTTTTGTTGCTGCCACTTGCCCACCCGTGGCCAAGTGACTTTCGCAAGTCCTTGTTGTGTCATGACTCGATTGCTCAAGTTTTACAGACCACGGGTTCAGATTTGATGCCTATTTTGCACAACTTTCAGGTAAACGTCCGACTTGGCTTTGCTTTGCCTGTGGTTATGTTGAAGCCTTGGGCGTTTCGGCAGAAGCTCACCTTGCACGCTTTTTTGTCGCAGATGCCCCTCGAAAAAGACCGCAGCATCGTGGATCTCATGTTGCGTCAACTTTTCAATGTCCAGGTATGGGCAGGCCTATTCCTCGGCCGATCAGCTTTGTCTTTCTTTTCACCATCGCTGCTGTGTGTGAATCTGAGGTTCACACGCCTGCTGTGTGTGAATCTGAGGTTCACACACCTGCTCACGCCGCCTGCTTTCCGGGGAACGTAGCCTGCTCAATCTCTTCTCTACTGGCTCTGCTTGCATCATGTGGCTGCCTTCTTGTTTCGTGACTTTGGGTTTGGTATGGACGATCTTACGGCCAGTCTAAACGACGATCCACACGCACAAGACCATCGCCACCACGCCCTCAAGCGTGTAGAATCTCTAGAGCCAGCTGTTCGGCGCGACTTGCTTTGTTATGCCCCATCCACGCCGATCAAAAGCTTGGACGAGGTTTGGTCGAATGAAGAAAGTGTCGTGCCTGCAACGCGACGAGAACTCCTCGTCCAAGCTCTAGAAATGGCATCTTGACTGCTGAAGATAATCCAATTCTCGTTGAGCATGAGGATACTAAGGAAACAAAAGAAATCGATCCAACACATCATCACAAGCAACCGCATGAACAAAAAACCGTTAAAAAAAAAACCCCCCCACAACCCAAAAACCCCCTCACACACAAGAAACAGAAACAGAAAAACCAAAAAGTATACGCACGACCAGAATTGAACTGATGACCTTCGCTGTGTTAAAGCGACGTGATAACCACTACACCACGCGCGCCGTTGTAAATGGTGGTCTTATTTTATTATATAAATGTTTGTTTTTATTTGTAAGACTTTTGAGGTCAATTGTCAGCAAAAACAGGTCCTATGGGAGATTCAAAGTGGATGATGTACAGTGGGGGCAACTTTTTGTCTCGGGAAACTATTTCTTGCAGTTTTTCATTTTGAGGATTTTGCTCTTTTTTCGACTTCTTTTTGGGCAGGCACGGTCAAAGTCTTTATCTTTCAAGGCTTGTCGGGCGCGAACAACAATATCAAGTGAAAAATTGATGGCGCAGAGCCCACGGAGATGGCATGGCCTTAGTTATTGATCACTCAACAAGAGCAGTCTCAGGCATTTCAGCGCTTTGAAGGGCTATTTTGGAGCAGGCGCCTTTGGGTCGGGCACGGAGGCACAGGGTCACATTGGCAGACGCCCTACAGGACATCTACGAGTATTGCATTCTTAAAATTCAAACATTGAGCATGTGGGCACCTTGCTCAAACTTATGTGCTGTTGAAACTCTGCTCAAGCGAACGCTGCCACAGGCTGCAATAGAATTTGTAACGTGACGTACTTTCGCAGCGAGGCGCTGGTAGGACCAAATTTAGGTGTGGGGGCGCTTCAACGCAGCCATATGATCTCGATGACGGCGGCAGCCGTCGTCAAGACGTTCAATAATTTGTTGCATCTCAAGAGGATCCGGCTGGACCATCTCCATTGCTGCAAGCGTTGACGGGTTGTGGTCTTGCTCTTCACGTGATGATAGTAACGTGTTTGCAGGGATGGGTCGAAGCCAGAACGCAAAGTCAGCAGGGGCGTTGTGAGCAAGATGGTATTCATTCGATCCGCATTCATCTGGGTTCACTGATAAATGCATTGTGGATGCTGTATTTGTGTCAGCTAAGACAGGATCCTCGGTTTCTTGCGACACCCCCGTATCAGAGGATGTCAGAGGGGTGCTGGCCATCGTTGGGGGTATGGAAGCCGATGACGCAGCTGTATCACGTACAGGATCTTGCTCGGTGAAGCCTTGCACTTGTTCTGCATGTGAAAACGCAGTGTCAGGTGATTGGAGACCCAATGAGCCTCGAACACGGCTGATGAGGTCTGCGCGACTCCCGGTTGAGGATAAACGACGATCACGACACGCGGCTTTGAGGGCCGATATTGTGATCCTGTGCACCCCTAAAGCTCCGCATAGATCTGCCTCGCTTGCATGACGCTGGTTGCGTCGAACCTGATGCCTCCTGGCTTGTTGTTGCTGCTCGAGGCGAAGTGCGCTGTCACCCCAAGACAGGCCACCCCAAACCTGGGACCGCCGAGAGCCTCGGCGAGGAGTTGGTATTTGAAGCCTCGGGCTCAGATCAACTTGCAAGTTGGTCAATGCAACACGACTGCTGTCCAACGCGTGTTGAAGCTGACTAACAACGCCTTGAAGTCGCTCGCAAGCTTTGCTTAAAAAAAACCGCAGAGGTTTTTTTTTGCTTAAGCTGCGTGCTTTTGCAATCTTCCGCGGGGTAGACATGCTGGAGCTGAAGGGTGTCGAGTCGGAACTTGGAGGAGTTGGCGTTCGAGGCATGTCCTCATCGATCTCACGGCTTGCGTGGCGTATGTGAGAGGGCGTTGTTGATCCTTCAGTGGTGACACGGCGCCGTGGGTTTGGCGAGTGCGCACGCGATAACCTGGGTTGGTTTGACATATGTTCCGTGCCTCGAGAGGTTTTGGACAACCCAGCATGACGAAATGCAGATTGAATCCGACTTGGGTACTCGCGTTGAACATTGATGGCACGGTAGAGCGCCTGAATTTCTTCGTCCAACGTTGGGGCATGCCCATACACAACCCCGGTTGTGTGCAAACACAGGTCTCGCCGCTTCTGATGGATATAGCAATGCCATTGGTCAGATGGCGCAAGGGCATGGCTGGTGTTGGGTGGGATGACAAGGAGAAAAATGTTGATGGTACGAAGGTATGCAACAACATCAGCGTCGATGCGCGTGGTATGGCCGTCTGAAAGCAGCAACAATGGCTCTTGATCGCCAATGTATGCCCTGAGCCGCCGACAAAAGGCAACAAAAAGGCGCCGATTGATATAGCCTGAATGGGTGCTGCAAATCATGAAGTGGTCAAATGACGCGTCGGATGCAACTGTAGACGGAAGTTGGGCAGGACCAATAGCTCGCGGACTCAAGGCCCGTCGCGCATGTATCATCATGGGTGGGGCCATGTCACCATCCATGCAAATTGCCAAAACAGCGGTGACTGGCTCGTTGTGTGTTCGACCTCGCACAACCCCGGCATCCTCGCGTCGAGCCATTGAGGTGTACACCTGCGTCGTGCCAAGTCCAGTGCGTAGGCCCGGCATCTCATCAACACCCCAAATGCGCGATAAGCCTACGGCAAACGCATGGCGTAAGAGGGCCAAAAAAAAGGCTATCTTGGGAGCGACGATCAGCCAACTTACATGATGCCTTGATACATCCGACATGGCGCCCAGACTGATGTACAAAATCTAATCTGGAGAGAGCATCCTCCAGGCATGTAAAATACGCCTCGCAGGTTGTCTGAGTCAAAGCCAAGGCTCTGGCCTCGGTCTGAGCCTTAGCCTTGGTGAGCTTCAAATCAAACTCCTTCTCAAGGGCTCGAAACCACTGCTTACTAATTGTGGGGCGGACAGCCTCAGCTGGAGATAGATCGTACGCCTCTTTTTGCCGCAGAAGCTTCCGTTCTGGTGCCGATAAAGGCGCAATGCTGTCTGCAATAACCGGTTGGAGGCGTGTTTGGTCTTGCAACGCGCGTTCGCGAACTTGTAGAATCTCACAAATGGCTAGCGTTGATTGACTTCTGGTTCGACTGCTGCGCAAATCGCTCATTGTCGACAGCCAATTGGCAAGAATGACACGTTCTGCCTTTGTGCAGAGCTGTCGTCCATCATGGATGACGTCTCCTCTCCGGCGTCGACCGCGGGCAGCCTCGAATTCACAGCGGGAAACGCCGTACAGGGGCAGTGACATGCCCCATCTTCACGTGAGAAGGTCTGGTAGGGCAAAGAAGCTTCAGTTGGGACCGAGAAATGCGCCCAATGCCATCCTTTCGAGCCTTGTCCCTGACAGCAGTCTCTGTGGCAGTACCACGGCGAACTAGCTCGTACATCTCCAGAGCATGCGTGGCTTGCACACGACGCTGCGCCTGTACAGAAAGATTTGAGATGAGAGGCAATCGAAAACCCAGCCCTTCATCGGTGTTGATCTCTCCCTCGTCCAAGCTTTCTTGCAAAATAGTTTGTCCATCGGTCAGATGCCAATGCTAGGTACCTTGTGTTCACGTGTGTACCCGCCATTGATACATGTCGAAGGCCTGGGCTCCATCATCGGCGAGAGGGCGAGAAGAGCCTTCCATGCGAACAAGCCACAAAATGGCAGCGCCGTAACTCGAGATAGAAACGAAAAAAATGGCACCTCTTGAGCGCCATGGTCCAAGAGTCATGTATTATCGCACTGTGCAGCTGCAACACCTTCTAACACGAAGCTGTGATGAGGTATACCATGTGCAAGGTCAGGTCCTGCTGCCATTTCGAAGGAACGGTTTGGCCATGAATTTGTTTGGCTCAAACCCAAAACCACAAGAAATAGTTTCCCGAGACAACAAGTTACCCCCACTGTACATGTAGGAGCAGTGTCCAAAGTGACGCTTGTCTTAAAGTGGTTCCTTGGCGAGGAGACGCTTCGGGTAGTGGCAAAGCAAGCTTCGTTTCAGCTCAGATTTTAAAGGTCAGAAACAGCTCCTGGAGGCTCACATCTTCACGCGGGCCAACACTGGGGGCTTTGGCCTGCACGACTTGGTTGAGCGCGGTCCGGTGCAACATGGCCAAGCTGGCCACTCACTACCCTCGGGTCTACGATCGGCTCTTGGAGGATGCATCGAGGGCTGCCGACTTTGAGGTCCGCGTGCAGCAAGCTGGCTTCCAGATGGCCACGGTCAAGGACGCAGCGACTCAGCGACCAGCTGAGATCGTTGCCCTCCGCTCCAAGGCGGCACTGGACGACCTGATGGCCAAGTGCGCGCTGGACCTGCAGCAGGCATATCTGGCCTCACGTGAGTGGGGCGTCAGCACTGTCTTGACCATGCGGGGTCGGGACAAGTTGCGTCGCTTGAGCGACACGACCTTTGCCATTGCGGTCGTGTCCATGATGGGTTTTGGCCTCCATGAACTCATCAACGTAATAATAAATTAGGTGTTTGAACCTCAGAGCCGAAAGCAAAGCTGTGCAACCCCGACATCAAAATCACGACGGCACGCAAAACAACACAAGAGAACAAGACAATTTCATCGGCTCCTATCATGCCGAGGAGTACAAGCGCGAAGAATCACGCACATAGAAACAAAAATCGTACAAAAAGACCAAGTATAACCAGAGATCCGACGGACAAGTGCCCGCTCTGCAGCAACAAGACACCTCAGCCGCGACTGACCCGCGAGCACCTGCTGACCTGCCGTCCCATCAAGCGTCACAACGCCCTTCGCGACGAGATGGGCCGCCTGCTCAGGTACGCCACCCTCTCCCATGTCTGGGTGGAAAAGTCTGGCTACAACGCCAACGGTCAGAGCTGCCGCATCGACCTGCACTGCCGCAACCCCTTTCCCGGCGGTGCTCTGGGCCCAGCTCTGCCCGACCTGGGCATTGACGTGACTGTGCGCACAGCCCAACCCCCGACCATCTCGCAAGCCTGCATCAAGGTGGGCGCTGCCCTTCGCCGAGCCGAAAAGGAGAAGCGCGACTACTACACCGGTTTCAACCATGGAAAAACTCTGATCGTCCCTGCGGCGATGACGACAACCGGTGGGTTCGCCTCCTCCTTTGTGGATCTGCTTGGTCAGCTCGCCCGCTGCGCCGAGGCCCGTGGTGTGTACCAGCCGGGGCTGGACGAGGCCTTTGTTCCTCGGTGGAAAAGTCGCTTTGCGGCGCTGGTCCATCAGATGAACGCTGACCACATCCAGCGCCACTTTGGCGGTGTCTGCCTGCGCTCGTCGTAGGTAGGCACCGCCTCGGGGGTCCCTCTGTGGGGATCCCTGTGTGCACCTGTCCCTCCCTAGGTGGTTCTCGTTGTGATCTTTTCATGGCTTGACTTGTATTTTTGTTTTAATTTTGCTTTAATTTTTACCGTATTTGTGTGGTATTTTTCCTGAATTTTTGTAAAGTCCGTTGTATGATGTCTTGTTCTTCTGTGGTCGGTTCTTTTCTCAATCCGGCGTTGTGCCTTATTGTATGTGAGCGTGCCGTGGTGTTTTTTGTGTGATCGTGCTGTGATGGCTTATATTTGTGATGCTTGACTGCCGTTTTTGGGTGTCTAGTGTTTGAAATGGCTGTATCTCTTAATATACTTGGTCGTTTTTTATGATTTTTGTTTCTATGGGCGTGATTTTTGCGCTTGTACTTCTCGGCATGATAGAAGCCGGTGAATGTGTCTTGTTCTCTTGTGTTGTTTTGCGTGACGTAGTGATTTTGATGTCGGGGTTGCACAGCTTGGCTTTCAGCTCTGAGGTTCAAACACATGGATTGAAGCAAGGCGAAGGAACAGGACAGAACAAGACAGAAGGAGGGAAGTGGAACGACCGAGGTCAAGAAGGAAAATGGTGCCGATCCAGGGAGATCGCTCCCATTTATAGCAGGTGGAAACACACACACAGTGGAGACAGAGAATGGATTATCACACTGAAGACAGGTGGAAGCGATATCAGCAATCTGTTGGGACCAACAGATGCCACAACAAGATGGTACAG
>NW_001865062.1:664117-666149 GCF_000002865.3 Monosiga brevicollis MX1
TGCACGACTTGGTTGAGCGCGGTCCGGTGCAACATGGCCAAGCTGGCCACTCACTACCCTCGGGTCTACGATCGGCTCTTGGAGGATGCATCGAGGGCTGCCGACTTTGAGGTCCGCGTGCAGCAAGCTGGCTTCCAGATGGCCACGGTCAAGGACGCAGCGACTCAGCGACCAGCTGAGATCGTTGCCCTCCGCTCCAAGGCGGCACTGGACGACCTGATGGCCAAGTGCGCGCTGGACCTGCAGCAGGCATATCTGGCCTCACGTGAGTGGGGCGTCAGCACTGTCTTGACCATGCGGGGTCGGGACAAGTTGCGTCGCTTGAGCGACACGACCTTTGCCATTGCGGTCGTGTCCATGATGGGTTTTGGCCTCCATGAACTCATCAACGTAATAATAAATTAGGTGTTTGAACCTCAGAGCCGAAAGCAAAGCTGTGCAACCCCGACATCAAAATCACGACGGCACGCAAAACAACACAAGAGAACAAGACAATTTCATCGGCTCCTATCATGCCGAGGAGTACAAGCGCGAAGAATCACGCACATAGAAACAAAAATCGTACAAAAAGACCAAGTATAACCAGAGATACGGCCATTTCAAACATCAACGTCAAGCCGACGGACAAGTGCCCGCTCTGCAGCAACAAGACACCTCAGCCGCGACTGACCCGCGAGCACCTGCTGACCTGCCGTCCCATCAAGCGTCACAACGCCCTTCGCGACGAGATGGGCCGCCTGCTCAGGTACGCCACCCTCTCCCATGTCTGGGTGGAAAAGTCTGGCTACAACGCCAACGGTCAGAGCTGCCGCATCGACCTGCACTGCCGCAACCCCTTTCCCGGCGGTGCTCTGGGCCCAGCTCTGCCCGACCTGGGCATTGACGTGACTGTGCGCACAGCCCAACCCCCGACCATCTCGCAAGCCTGCATCAAGGTGGGCGCTGCCCTTCGCCGAGCCGAAAAGGAGAAGCGCGACTACTACACCGGTTTCAACCATGGAAAAACTCTGATCGTCCCTGCGGCGATGACGACAACCGGTGGGTTCGCCTCCTCCTTTGTGGATCTGCTTGGTCAGCTCGCCCGCTGCGCCGAGGCCCGTGGTGTGTACCAGCCGGGGCTGGACGAGGCCTTTGTTCCTCGGTGGAAAAGTCGCTTTGCGGCGCTGGTCCATCAGATGAACGCTGACCACATCCAGCGCCACTTTGGCGGTGTCTGCCTGCGCTCGTCGTAGGTAGGCACCGCCTCGGGGGTCCCTCTGTGGGGATCCCTGTGTGCACCTGTCCCTCCCTAGGTGGTTCTCGTTGTGATCTTTTCATGGCTTGACTTGTATTTTTGTTTTAATTTTGCTTTAATTTTTACCGTATTTGTGTGGTATTTTTCCTGAATTTTTGTAAAGTCCGTTGTATGATGTCTTGTTCTTCTGTGGTCGGTTCTTTTCTCAATCCGGCGTTGTGCCTTATTGTATGTGAGCGTGCCGTGGTGTTTTTTGTGTGATCGTGCTGTGATGGCTTATATTTGTGATGCTTGACTGCCGTTTTTGGGTGTCTAGTGTTTGAAATGGCTGTATCTCTTAATATACTTGGTCGTTTTTTATGATTTTTGTTTCTATGGGCGTGATTTTTGCGCTTGTACTTCTCGGCATGATAGAAGCCGGTGAATGTGTCTTGTTCTCTTGTGTTGTTTTGCGTGACGTAGTGATTTTGATGTCGGGGTTGCACAGCTTGGCTTTCAGCTCTGAGGTTCAAACACCTAATTTATTTGTTTGTTCTGCTCGGGTCTGATCTGCTCGGTCCTGATCTACTCGGGTCTGTCATTGTCAGGCCTGATCTGCTCGGGTCTGATCTGCTCGGGCGGGACTTGATCAATGTTGTTCTGCTTGGGTCTGATCTGCTCGGGGCCCGTCTTTGTCGGATCTGATCCGCTCGGGTCTGTCCTTGTCAGGCCTGATCCGCTCGGGCCCGTCCTTGTCAGGCCTGATCTGCTCGGGTCTGATCTGCTCGGGCGGGACTTGATCAATGTTGTTCTGCCCCA
>NW_001865062.1:666199-667690 GCF_000002865.3 Monosiga brevicollis MX1
AGGAACAGGACAGAACAAGACAGAAGGAGGGAAGTGGAACGACCGAGGTCAAGAAGGAAAATGGTGCCGATCCAGGGAGATCGCTCCCATTTATAGCAGGTGGAAACACACACACAGTGGAGACAGAGAATGGATTATCACACTGAAGACAGGTGGAAGCGATATCAGCAATCTGTTGGGACCAACAGATGCCACAACAAGATGGTACAGCAAGATTTTACACAACAAGGTGGGACAACATCAAGTACCAGAGGACACACAACGTGGTAAAGTATACCGTCTCAGATTGTGCCTCTAATAGTTCAGACCCGAGCAGAACAACAGTGATCAAGTCCTGCCCGAGCGGATCAGACCCGAGCAGATCAGACCCGAGCAGATCAGGCCTGACAAGGACAGACCCGAGCGGATCAGATCCGACAAAGACGGGCCCGAGCAGATCAGACCCGAGCAGAACAACATTGATCAAGTCCCGCCCGAGCAGATCAGACCCGAGCAGATCAGGCCTGATAAGGACAGACCCGAGCGGATCAGATCCGACAAGGACGGGCCCGAGCAGATCAGACCCGAGCAGAACAACATTGATCAAGTCCCGCCCGAGCAGATCAGACCCGAGCAGATCAGGCCTGATAAGGACAGACCCGAGCGGATCAGATCCGACAAAGACGGGCCCGAGCAGATCAGACCCGAGCAGAACAACATTGATCAAGTCCCGCCCGAGCAGATCAGACCCGAGCAGATCAGGCCTGACAAGGACAGACCCGAGCGGATCAGATCCGACAAGGACGGGCCCGAGCAGATCAGACCCGAGCAGATCAGGCCTGATAAGGACAGACCCGAGCGGATCAGATCCGACAAAGACGGGCCCGAGCAGATCAGACCCGAGCAGAACAACA
The DNA here is from genome assembly GCF_000002865.3 of Monosiga brevicollis MX1. Lineage (NCBI taxonomy): Eukaryota > Choanoflagellata > Craspedida > Salpingoecidae > Monosiga > Monosiga brevicollis. The sequence goes on from NW_001865062.1 coordinate 667,093, forward strand.
TTGATCAAGTCCCGCCCGAGCAGATCAGACCCGAGCAGATCAGATCCGACAAGGACGGGCCCGAGCAGATCAGACCCAAGCAGAACAACATTGATCAAGTCCCGCCCGAGCAGATCAGACCCGAGCAGATCAGGCCTGACAAGGACGGGCCCGAGCGGATCAGGCCTGACAAGGACAGACCCGAGCGGATCAGATCCGACAAAGACGGGCCCGAGCAGATCAGGACCGAGCAGAACAACATTGATTAAGTCCCGCCCGAGCAGATAGGACCCCAACAGATCAGGCCTGACAAGGACAGACCCAAGCGGATCAGATCCGACAAGGACGGGCCCGAGCAGATCAGACCCGAGCAGATCAGGCCTGACAAGGACAGACCCGAGCGGATCAGATCCGACAAAGACGGGCCCGAGCAGATCAGGACCGAGCAGAACAACATTGATCAAGTCCCGCCCGAGCAGATCAGACCCGAGCAGATCAGATCCTGACAAGGACAGGCCCGAGCAGATCAGACCCAAGCACAACATTGATCAAGTCCCGCCCGAGCAGATCAGACCCGAGCAGATCAGGCCTGACAAGGACGGGCCCGAGCGGATCAGGC
>NW_001865061.1:0-720 GCF_000002865.3 Monosiga brevicollis MX1
CTAACCCTAACCCTAACCCTAACCCTAACCCTAACCCTAACCCTAACCCTAACCCTAACCCTAACCCTAACCCTAACCCTAACCCTAACCCTAACCCTAACCCTAACCCTAACCCTAACCCTAACCCTAACCCTAACCCTAACCCTAACCCTAACCCTAACCCTAACCCTAACCCTAACCCTAACCCTAACCCTAACCCTAACCCTAACCCTAACCCTAACCCTAACCCTAACCCTAACCCTAACCCTAACCCTAACCCTAACCCTAACCCTAACCCTAACCCTAACCCTAACCCTAACCCTAACCCTAACCCTAACCCTAACCCTAACCCTAACCCTAACCCTAACCCTAACCCTAACCCTAACCCTAACCCTAACCCTAACCCTAACCCTAACCCTAACCCTAACCCTAGCGTGGTGGCCCCGCAGAAGCATTTGCGAGGGCGTAGAGGCGTTGTTGTTGGCGGACATTACTTTGTTTGTGTTTTGAAGACGGAGGTGATGCCTTGAGTGGATCTTCGCTGCGGACTTTCGCCAGTGGGAACGCGCGACAGGCCGGTGGTATGTACGATCGCTCACAGATGGTGTGCACTCGCGTGTGTTGATGATTGCTTCACGATGACACGCACCAGGCAGAATCAAACGCTTTGATGGCCTTGGCCGAAGTGGCCGAGCAGTTTCGAGCAGAAGTGGCCGAGCACTGTTGAGGAAGAAGAAAAAA
>NW_001865061.1:29711-31119 GCF_000002865.3 Monosiga brevicollis MX1
ATCGGGCGGGACCCGGTATTGTCCCAGGTGTGGGCACTGCGCGCATGTTTGTTGATGGCGTGGATGGTTCGCGTGTGCAAGTTGTGCTGCGCGATGCCCTGTATGTGCCTAGTTTTAAGCGCAACTTGGTTTCTACCCGTCAGCTGGGTGAAGCCGGAACGGACGTCAAGATGCCGGATTACAAGACCATCGTCATGAAGCAGGGCGATGCCGTCTGGAAGGCAGAGTGCAATCGCAATGGGCTTGCTCTGTACTCGTTTACTTACACGCTGGTTCCCAACATGGCTTTTGATGCCATGGTGGAGATGCATCGTCGCCTGGGCCATCCGCCTGCAGATGCAATGCGTGCTATGCTGCGCAATGAGGATTTGGATATGCAGCAATTGTCGGGCAAGATTGCCGACTGCGAACAGTGCCACCTTTTCAAGGCCAAGATGGCGACCATTCCCAAGCAGGCCCACCCGAGGACGCCGCGCCGACCTGGAGACCTGATTGTCTCGGACATGTTTGGGCCCATTTCGACACCTTCGCTGTATGGTGACAAGTATATCTTCGCCTACAAGGATGTGGCCACGGGTTATTTGTTCCTGGACCCGGTCAAGAGCAAGGACGAGCTCACTTCCAGTTTTGAGCGTCTGTTGCGTGATTCCCCTATCCCTATTAGGATCAAGGAGGCTGATGTGGCTCGTCAGTCAATTTTTCAAAGCGACAATGATGGCGCTTACTGCAGCACGCGGTTTCGGACCAAGCTCAAGGAGCTTGGGATTTCATGGCGTGCCTCCCCGCCTCGCACACCGCAGATGAATGGAGCGATTGAGAACGCGTTCCGTGAGATTCGTGACATGGTTGGCCTGCTCCTAGCCGACAGCAAGCTGCCCCAGGGCTATTGGGGCTTCGCCGCCAAGCACGCCGAGTACTTGATCAACATCAAGGTCAAGAGCGTGTACAACAACATGTCGGCCTATCAACTGCTGCATGGTAAAAACCCGCATGCGCTACTCGATTTGCACTCGTTTGGTGCAGATGCATACGTGTGTGACAAGGACCACCGCAGGTCAAAGTTTGGTCCAAAGGCCCGCAAAGGGGTCTACGTGGGATTTTCCCCTGCCAAATTGGCGCACAAAGTCTACATGCTGGACACCAGGCGCATGATCGAGACGGTACACCTGAAGCTTTGCCCCCATGCTCGTGATGAGGGGGAGAATGTGGATTTGCCATCACTCGCCTCGATGCAGACCTGGAAGCATGATGAAGATGACTCGCAAGACGAAGGACCGCAAGAAGATGATGAAGACACAAGCACGGAGACTGAAGATGTGCTGGAGGCAGATGACCAGGAGACTGACACTCCATTTGCCTCGCCAAATTCGAGTCCAGCAATGAGCGACGATGAAACCATGGTAGCCCC
>NW_001865061.1:31339-33111 GCF_000002865.3 Monosiga brevicollis MX1
CGCAGCATGGCAGTGCGCTCTGGACGATGAGATTGCTTCGTTTCAGGAACATCAAGTCATGACTGGACTTGACCAGAAGCCCAACGCTGCATTGCTCGATCTGCGAGTGGTATTCGACATCAAGCAAGATGGCCGCTACAAGGCCAGGATCGTTGCCAAAGGTTTCAAGCAGCGTGAAGGCATCAATTACGATGAAACGTATTCGCCGACGGTAAACATGACGACCGTCCGCACATTGATGGCGCTTGCTACTTACCAGCATTACCATGTGCATCAGGTGGATGTCAAGACGGCGTTCTTGCACGCGCCACTTGATGAGGACATCTACATCCGAGTCCCTCGTGGTCTGGAGGCTGGACTCGGTGGCTGTGAGTATGCCAAGCTCAACAAGGCAGTGTATGGCCTGAAGCAGGCATCCCGTGCCTGGTATCTCGAACTTGATAAGTATTTGCGTGACATCATGCAATGTCGTCGACTGCGACAGGATGAGTGCGTCTACGTCTACAAGGAGGACACGGACATTGTATGGGCTTTGGCCTATGTTGATGACATTTTGCTTGTTGGCAGCACAGAAGGCACCATCAACAATTTCAAGCGCAAGCTCAAGGGCAAATTCGAGACCAAGGACTTTGGCCAGATCAAGAACTTTCTCAACATGGAGTTTGCCATTACCCAGGACTCGATCACGATCAAGCAGACGGCCTTCATCGAGAGCATCCTGAAGGAGTTCAACATGGACTCGTGCAAGCCAATGACCACACCATGGACAACCGGTGTGAAGCTGGAGCGTGTGACCAAGACTGAGGGCGACTTTCCTTATCGCCAACTGATGGGCAAGCTGAATTATCTTGCAACTCACACACGCCCTGACATTGCTGCAACTGTGAGTCTGCTGAGTGCTCACAACCAGTGTTTTGATGAGACTCATTGGCAGGCAGCCAAGCGCCTGCTGCGCTACCTCAAGGGTACCAAGGATTTGGGTATTCGCTTCGAGGATACACAGGAGCTGCAACTTGCAGTCTACACCGATGCAAGCTTTGCTCAAGAGCATGACAAGAAGTCTCGTGAAGGTTGTGCCATTTTTCTGTGCAATGGCCCCATTTACTGGCGTTCGAAGCGCCAGACCACGACTGCGACTTCGACTGCAGAGGCTGAGTACATGGCTGCACACAGTGGTGCTGCCAAGGGTGTTGTGCTGCGTGAACTGATCAACGAGTTGCTCATTTTGCCTGAACTCAAGCCACTTGTCTACTGTGACAATCAACCTGCTATTGCCAACGTGATCAATGGCAATGCCCAGCGCGGACAACACCACACGCTGATCAAGTTTTATGCTCTGCGCGAGATGTACGAGCGTAACCAGGTTGACATTGTTTATTGTCCGACCGACGACATGACGGCTGATGTTCTGACCAAGCCGTTACCCCGCGATGCTCATGAACGCCATATGCGTAAGTTATGCTTCTCTGCTTGAGGGGGAGTATTGGAGTGCAAGCATCGACCACCTGCCAGATCCCTCTGGAAGGATTGCATCAATGTACTTGACGATGTGCAGCTGCCGCCGCCCGTCGAGGAACCCTCTCGTACACTCTGGGTGTGTTTAGCCACCAGATTATAAGTACGGTCCCGCTGACCGTGAGTGGCATTTTCTTTTGGATATTTCCCTTCCTATTTTCTATCGTTCTCTCCTGTGAGAGAAGTGCAATTGAACCGCTTTACTGTCTCAGCTCAAATCGTCTTTCAATACAGCAGCCAGCACATAAAAAGCACGC
>NW_001865061.1:35389-37244 GCF_000002865.3 Monosiga brevicollis MX1
ACCTCAATGGCTTCACCCAGGACTGACAGGGCCCACTAGCTCAAATGGCAGAGCGTACCTCAACAAGGCCACAGACACACTTCATACACCGTCACAAGCGGCGCCAAATGCGCCCATCATACCGTTCGAGCTTCTAAGTAGCTGCAGATGGACCATGCAAAAGTGTTGCCATGACCAAATCCCGCCATGAGAAGAAGCCCGTACAGCAAAGCAAAGCCTGGACCAGCGCTTGGAACGGCAGAGCGTACCTAAATACGGCAGCATCGCAGGCAAACATCTCGAGAAATTCATCGCGCATGTTTGCTTGACACTGTACAGCATCCTCATGTTTTGTCGGTTGGTCCTTGTCTGGCTGTGACGGAGGCGCGCGCGTGGTCAGCATTTAAAAGCTCAACAAGTCTTAAAGGGCGCGCACGGTCGGCTCAAGCGGCAGCGCACACCTTTGCAGAAGTTTCAAGCTGCCAGTGCTTGCCCAGAGTAGCACACATGCAAGTCATCGACAAGCACAAGCTATGACATTAGCCTGCCATCAGCCAATCCCGAAAAATGGCCTAGGGACCCCTGTCAACAAAATTAATCAAAGGGCTTCGGGACGGCGTTTGGTGATGGGCAATGTCCTCACGAGGCCTCACTCACCGTCAACCTGTCTTGCAATCAAGTCATACAGGCCCACACATTTTTCATGACGTGCCAGAGGCCGTCTTGTCGGCTCTGAGCTCTTCAGAACTCAAGGTGCAGCTGCTTTGGCCTCGGCTGTCTCAAGCAAGGGACGCACGGCGCAGAGCAGCATTCGCCAGGGAGCATGGTAGCCTCCATGCCACGTCCTGACATCAGAACGCACCCAACGTGCTCAATGTTTCTCAAAACACGTTTTGAAGATGCGCTCAGCGCTTTGACAAGAGCCTCAGTGCGCATATCTCCTTGATCCTATCGTAACGTGCCGCGCGCCTGGGTGAGCAACTTGGCGCCTCTCGCTGGAAAAGAACACATGCATGGATTCTTGAGTGGTAGTGCGTACCAGTTTATCATTTTGACGTAATTCTTCCGCCTCGCCAGCACATGAGTGCATGCAATCGGTGCATCACGTGGCCGAGCTGCTTCTTCGGGGCTGCATTTGCCTGCCTTCTGCGTCTCAGAGCCCCAGGCGCCGTCCCTAGGCGCGTCAAAAAAAAATAAAAGAGTCAGTGTAAAGAACATTTAAATTTTGTTCACACCACCATTAACATCCGTTTTAAAGTTTCAATTGTTGTCGCGAAAAAATCTTTTGTTCCCTTGATGTACATCCCTCCTACTAACTAGTCTCAAACAGAATCACAAGGTTATGCCCAAGTCAAAGCAAATCGTGACAAATGGTAACAAAGTCGTGGCATGATATCAAAAAGTCATGAGCAACTGCAAAACAATCACAACTGTTCCTTTCGAAATCGTAAGCAACACTCAATGTTTTTCCGTTGAAAGTTGAGATGTCAAGGCGACGTGCACGGCGGCAGTTCAAGACGCCAGTTCAGCATGCTCCACCTGATCACCTGCTGAGCTTGCCAGAATCGTTGGGTGATGATGTCCCTGGCAGTGGTGCACCATGGGGCTTTGCTGATAACGCCCCTGCCAGTGATTCGGAGTCAGTATCGCCCCCCCAAGCTGCCTCGGAAGCTGCACGCACCCGGGGCCCAAACGACTGTGGAAAAAACCGAGTGGGAAGGCGCGTTGGCCGCTATTCGGACAGCGACCGCCGGGCTTTCTTGGTAGCACTGGATGAGGTCGATGAGCATCAGGAATCGTTTTCTGATAGCAAGATTGCCGCTGTGCTCGAGCGGAGAATTGGAAAACAGATATCAGTCTCAACGATCTCAAGATC
>NW_001865061.1:38596-40259 GCF_000002865.3 Monosiga brevicollis MX1
GCCGCCAGACTGCTCGAGCCGTTGCCGCCAGCCAAGAAGACGATGCTAACGTGAATGACTTTAAATCTACATGTGAAAATAAGCGGTTGCTACTACAACGTGACAAAGCTCAGGCTCGAGCTCGCCGAGCAGCATCAGCTGCTTTGCGCAGCTCAAATTGAATGATCCTCGCGATTTCATCACCGAAAAAAATTGAGTGTTGCTTACGATTTCGAAAGGAACAGTTGTGATTGTTTTGCAGTTGCTCATGACTTTTTGATATCATGCCACGACTTTGTTACCATTTGTCACGATTTGCTTTGACTTGGGCATAACCTTGTGATTCTGTTTGAGACTAGTTAGTAGGAGGGATGTACATGTTAAATTTTAAGTTTTTAAAATTTTAAAGTTATGAACAAGCTTGTCAGTCAACTTTGGATGCGGTCCATGCTCCTTGTCCGGTACGCAGGCAGGAAAGGGCAGCAACACAGGTGCTTGCACCACCACCACCATGGTTGTGCATGTGAGCCATCACCACCATCATGAGCAAACAGCAGACAATGAAACTACCAGCTGATTGACAAGCACCGCCACCACCCCTGCCTGATAAAGCGTGCGCCAACATGCTCCTTGAGGCGGTTGAGGCTGAATTATGTCCTTGCAGGGCGCAAGTTTGAGCTGATTCTTAGCCCTGCACCGCAAAAGCCTGACGCTCATTTCCGCCAGTGTGAACCGCATTGACATGCAAGCCTCAGGCTCGGCTTGCTTGATTTTAGCCGTCTGATCAAAAGTCACAGGTGATGGTCTTGAAAAGCGTTTGCTAGTCTCTCGCTTGGGGTTTGGGTTTGTCACTTGCTGATGATAGACCGCAGATCGTCAAACGCACGCGCCTCAAACATCTCAAGCTGTGTGCGCCAGTCGACACTGAAAAGGACCGCAACCAAAGCGTCGCAGAGCCTCTTCTCTCTTCTGCTCATTCTCTGTCTGCATAGCGATCCACAAGCCCACCACAAGCATCACATATTTCAATTCGTAGGTGCAGCTTGAGCGGTGGCCGTTTGAGCGGCCTGGTAGTCACAAAGGGTATGTAGGTCGTGCATGTTGAACAATTGAGGATCCACGCGCCAGCCGACGCTACAGAGAACAGCAGCAGCGCACCGCCAGCGTCTGACCTGCTCCGCATGAATCAAGCCTTGGACTGGCGCCACGTTGAAAACTCCAATGAGAACAAGACACTGCGAACAATGACATGGGAACCAGGTTCGCACCATCGGAATTTGAAGTTTGGTAGGAGCAAAGGGTTTGGGTTGCGCCCAGTAGCTCTGTGACCACCTATAAAGTGAAACAGCTTCATCGGTAAGCAAGCTTGCCTCTGCAATTAGTACCACAAATAAAAAAAGGCCCACCTCCAGTTTGATGGGGTCCCTGCCTAGAAGCAGATCCAAGGGTCGTGCACCCGTCTGCCACAGCAGGTCATCAGGCATCAATAGCAGGTGCAGCAGAACAGCGCAAAAGGTACGGCATTGTGATAAAAGGCTTACAAGATCTCTCGCATCTGGGTCGGCACCGTGACGCAAGAGTTGCTGGACAACCTTTCGGCTGGCAGACGAGGCAGTGCAGGCTAGTTGGAGCGGCGTGTTGCCGCGCTATATACAAGCAATATTCAGAAACATGAGGCACGTGT
>NW_001865061.1:40476-45814 GCF_000002865.3 Monosiga brevicollis MX1
TGAGTGTGGGGGGGGGGGGGGGGGTGAGCGTCGAGTGTGCTGGGGTCAGACTGAAGAAACGGCCATTGAAAGCCACTTGAGTGTGCGAGGGAGGCAGAAGCGCGATGGCAAGGGACGGGGTAGCGTCCAGAATGAAGTCACGACGTCGGAAAAGGGAAGCAGGCTCGAGATACAACGGAACAAAGCGGGGTGCAGGGAGCACCGGCAATGCGCGGACGCAAAACGGGGGAAGAAGAGGGATAGCGGGAAGGAAGAAAGGAGTCAGGGGGAGAACGGACGCGCACGGGTGGGCAGGGTGTAGAGGAGCGAGGGACGACGGCGGCGCAGCGGGAGCAGGAGCAGCAGCCAGAGGGGTAAAGGGGTGAAGAGGGTTAGGAACTGTACTGACATTGTTCTTGGCTTCAGTATCAACACCGTGTTTCAACAGCATCTCCACCACCTTGTCATGACCGTAAGCACCAGCATGGTGCAGTGGTGTATCGCCAAACTGTGGGATGATGCATCAGCATGACGTACAGGTACAGCATCATCATCATCATCATCATCATGTGGTACAGGTGCACCATCGTAGGTACTGTACTGACGTTGGTCTTGGCTTTAGCATCAACACCGAGCTTCAACAGCATCTCCACCACCTTGACATGACCGTTACCGCAGGCCCACTGCAGTGGTGTATAGCCAACCTGTGGGACGATGCATCAGCATGACGTACAAGTACATCATCAACATCATCACATCTCGTACAGGTGTACCATCATCGGGGGGTAAAGGGGGAAGAGGGAGGGACTGTACTGACGTTGGTCTTGGCTTCAGCATCAACACCGTGCTTCAACAGCATCTCCGCCACCTTGACACGATCGTTTTTGCAGGCACAGTGCAGTGGTGTCCAGCCATTCTGTGGGATGATGCATCAGCATGACGTACATCATCATTATCATCATCATCATCAACATGTGGTACAGGTGCACCATCATAGTAGGGGGGTCAAGGGGAGAAGAGTACTGACCCCGTCCTTGGCTTGAGCGTCAGCGCCGTGCTTCAACAGCATCTTCACCACCTTGACATGACCCCAATAGCAGGCCATGAGCAGTGATGCATTGCCTTTCTGTGGGATAATGCAAACATGCAGGATAAGTCCCATGTTTCTCCCATAATAAATAACGTTACCCCATCCAGTGATGCATTCAAAGTGTAACCAACATCACACAACATCCTATCGAACAGCAAACGTACCCAGTTGGCAGCATCTCGAATGCGTTGTTGGTCCCAACTGGTCAACAGCTGATGCGCATATTGTGGATCTCTTGAACGACACGCACAGAACAGCTGCTCTCCATCATCACTCATGGTAACGGTATCTCTCTCCGCTTCACAATCCGCTTCAAACCGCTTTGCTTGCTTGCTTGTCTATCCAGCATGATCCCCTTCCAAGTACAACTCGTCTGACAACCCAAAATTCGGGATTCGACAGGCGCGCAGTTTTCAAACGGCAGCCGGTCAGCGGGCTCTTTGCTCTTCTCTGTCTGATGCAGCAAACGACTCACCTTTGGCCAAGAGTTCTCGATGACAGTTGCGAGGACAGGTGGACGACTTGGTTGCCCAGCGCACGTTGTCGACTGTGAGGCGAGATCAGTGGCCTCACAGAAAGCAAAAAATGCTAGCGGTTCTCTCAACCAAAACGTTCCGGCGTCGAGCACAAGCAATCAGTCACCACAGACACACAAAGCCAGACACGTCAAGCCGCCCGCCGATATGCCGATATCGATACGGAGACCGCTGCCAAAGAGGGCAGAAAAAAAAAAACAGAAGCAAATGGCAAAAAGCCAAAGGAAGGGAAAATGCAAAAACACAACACACGTTTCAAACGGTGCTTCCTTTCATTTTTTGTTCTGAAGCGTCAAAAACGTCATGCAAGCAAATTCCGATCTGCTTTCAAAGCGCCACAAAAAAACTGGAGCTCGTACGCACACATGCGATGCCTCCGTGGCCGCTGGTCAACATTCCAAGCTCGTTGGCGAGCCGCTTGAACACTGCCGACCAGATCAAACATCTCTTCAACCAGGTGCAAGGGTCGACGAGCGAGCCAACTTGAATTCTGGGGCGACATCTCATTTCCAAAGGAAACAAGCAGTGAGCCATTGACGCTTCTTGGCACTACAAATGACTATCAACGGGGTTTTTGCGTCTATGCCCCCCTCTGTAGTGTTGGAAAGCTCGGGTGGAGGCTCAGGTTCTGGCAGAGCGCCCAATCTAATCATTTCCACTCGACCAAAAGCAACCAAAGGAGGATTACATCAGATTTTATTTTTGTTATCGGCGTCCGGACGGCTGCTGCTTGAACCAGCAATTGAGCCACGCGATTGCACTCATCACAGTTGGGCATTCCAGAGCAGAAGGGGAGCAGGCGCGCCTAGCACTCACGATGCTGGTGCCTCCTGTGCTTCTTCTTGTTTCTTGAAGTTTGCGCTTTGCTCCGTTTCTCCTCGGGCGAGCCGGAACAAGTTTGATGTGGCTCCACGTGCTCGTGATAGCGCTGACTTGGCTGCCTTGCGGTGGCATTGATCACCGAGCCCTTCAAACACTTTCAATGAAGGGGATAAGGATGTGTCAGAGCGACCAGACACGCATCGACTGCATTCACTTGCCACAGTACCCAAGTTCAACCGGGATTGATCGCTCGCAAAACAAAAACTTTCGCTCAACGCCCTCGGCAGCAGCTCGCCCAGCGCCACACCCGTCATGACCGAGACAGCATTGTCCATTTCTGATGTCATGGCAAATAAAGACGAAGCGGCTTCTCGCTCTTTTCGGTGGTTATCGGACTGGTCTGCTTCAGACATCTGGCAAAGCCCGCCCTGGTCATTCACTTTATTTTCTGTTTGCATAGAGATCGACAAGGGACGCACAAGCTTAACACATTTCAATTCGTAGGTGCAGCTTGAGCGGAGGCCGTTAGAGCGGCCTGGTAGTCACAAAGGGTATGTAGGTCGTGGATGTTGAACAATTGAGGATCCACGCGCCAACCGACGTTACAAAGAACAGCAGCAGCGCACCGCCAGCGTCTGGCCTGCTCCGCATGAATCAAGCCTTGGACTGGCGCCGCGTTGAAATTCGATGAGAACAAGACAATGCGGACAATCACATGAGAATCAGGTTCGCACCATTGGGATTTGAAGTTTGGTAGGAGCATGGGGTACGGATTGCGCCCAATAGTTCTTCGATCAGCTACGAAGTGCAACAGGTTCATGGGTGAGCAAGCTTTTGCGTCTGCAATCAATACTTCAAATCAAAAAAAGGCCCACCTCGAGCTCGATGGGACTCCTGCGAAGAAGCAGATCCAAGGGCCGCGCACCCGTCTGCCACAGCAGGTCATCAGGTATCAGTCGCCGTTGCAGCAGAAGAGCGGAACAGCACGGCATCGTGGTGAAAAGCTTACAAGATCTCTTTCATCAGGGTCGGTGCCGTGGCTCAAGAGCTGCTGGGCAACCTTTCGGTTGGCATAGAAGGCGTTGCAGGCTGCATGGAGCGGCGTTTGACCGTCCTATACACGATAATCAATGATTGGAAACATGAGGCACGTTTTTTTTTTTTTTATTGAGTGAGTGAGTGGGTGGGGTTGAACGTCGAGAAAAGGCCACTTGAGCGCGCGAGAGAGACAGCGGCGCAATTGGCAAGACAAACAAAAAAAAAAATGGTTTTTTTTTGCAGTTTTTTTTTTGGCAAGGGATGGAGTAGTGCTCGGTTCGACGTTACAACATCATAAATGGGAAGTGGGCGGAAGATACAGCGGAACAAAGGGAGCACCGACAATGGGCAGACGGAGAAGGGGAAGAAAAGGGATAGAAGGAAAGAAGGACAGAAGAACGAGGCAGAACGGACGCGAACAGTGGGCAGGGTGTAGAGGAGCAAAGGCGACAAGCAGCAGGAACAGCCAGAGGGGAGAGAGAAAGAAGGAGGTACTGTACTAACCTCGTTCCTGGCTTTGGCATCAGCACCGTGCTTCAAAAGCATCTCCACCATCTGGATATCACCGTTATTGCAGGCATAGTGTAGTGGTGTGAAGCTAACCTGTGGGATGATGCGGTACAGCCATCATCGTCATCATGTGATACCATCATATAAGGGGGTCAAAGTGGGGAGAGGGAGGTATGGCACGGACGTTGTTTACATCAACACCGTGCTTCAACAGCATCTCCGCAACCTTGACATGGCCGCTATAGCAGGCATAGTGCAGTGGTGTGAAGCCAATCTGTTGGATGATGCGGTACAGCCATCATCATCATCACGTGATACACTGTAGGTGTACCATGGTCAAGGGATGAGAGGTAGGTATGGTACGGACGCTGTTCTTGGCTTTAGCATCAACGCCGTGCTTCAACAGCATCTCGACCACCTTGTCATGACCTTTACCGCAGGCATAGTGCAGTGGTGTGAAGCCAATCTGTTGGATGATGCGGTACAGCCATCATCATCATCACGTGATACACTGTAGGTGTACCATGGTCAAGGGATGAGAGGTAGGTATGGTACAGACGCTGTTCTTGGCTTTAGCATCAACGCCGTGCTTCAACAGCATCTCGACCACCTTGTCATGACCTTTACCGCAGGCATAGTGCAGTGGTGTTTTGCCACCCTGTGGGATGATCCAGCAGCATGACGGACAGGTACATCATCATCATCATCATCATCTTCATTTAGAACCGGTGTACCATCATGGGAGGGGTATAGAGAGAGGAAGAAGGGGGGGGGGGGGTACTGTACTGACTGCGTCCTTGGCTTTAGCATCAACACGGTGCCTCAAAAGCATCTCCACCACCTTGACGTGGCCTTTATCGCAGGCACAGTGCAGTGGTGTTTTGCCATCCTGTGGGATGATGCAAAACATGCCGTATATGTCTCATGTAATACCATAACGTCACCCCATGCAGTGACATTCACACAACCAAAAAACATCATACGTACCTCACGATCTTTGAATTCGGCAGCACCCAGTATCCGTTGTTGGTCCCAACCGCTCAACAGCTGCAGCGCCCTTTGTGGATCTGATGAACCACACGCATCCCACAGCTGAAAACTATCAACAGCACTCATGGTAACAGTCTCTCGTCTCTTCATCGTCCGTTTCTCTATCCACCATCAATCTCATGAGCCCCCTCCAAGTACAACTCGTCTGACAACCCAAAATTCGGACTGGGCGCGCGCAGTTTCCAAAACGGCAGCCGGTCAGCCAAAATTTTGCTCTTCTCTGCCTGATGCGCCAAGCCGCTCACCTTTGGCCAATAGTTCTCGATGACAGTTGCGAGGACTGGTGTACTTGATTGCCTAAGCGCTCGTTGTC
>NW_001865061.1:46076-47174 GCF_000002865.3 Monosiga brevicollis MX1
CAACAACAACAACAACAACAACAACAACACACACACACACACACACACACACACACACACACACACACACACACACACACACACACACACACATTTGATAACTGTATTTGCCCAAAGGCCGGTTGCTTATCGACAAAGTGGTTCTTTTTGAACTTGGCCCCTCCCCTCCCTCACAGAGCCAGCCAGGCGGGAGGAAGCCACGGCAGAGAGCCAGAGAGAACACCGACGCATTGCTCTGTTGTTCTGTCTGATAAAGAAACAAGTCATGCATGTTGAAATCATGTTCAACGCAAAACCGGCGACTGACTGTATGAGTCGCGAATTCTCATGGCGGTGGCGGCAAATTGGTTGCTTAAATTTTGTCACCATCACAGATGGTACGAAAGTAGCGAGCATGGAAATGGAAAAGCGGGCAGATCCGATCAAAACAAGGCACAGCCCCAAGCATCGATCACAAACGCGTTTCACGATTGAGATATTGGCTCCCAACCTCCTCAGTTGACGCAACGCGGGATAGAATCACAACGCAGGGCGACAATCGAGGCAGGAGGCGGTCACACCCTGCAGAGGCTCAAACGCGCTGCGTTTGCTGGTGCATGTGAGAGGTGGGGCTGATCATGGGACCAGCCGAGGGCGGCGGGGAGAGTAGGCTGCCAGTGAAAGAATGCGGTGTGCGGTCGTAACTGGGTCCGCTGCCACCCAAAAAGTCATCTGCCGTGAAGCGCGCCGCGCCAGTGAGGGACGTGAGAATCATTGCATCGATTGCGAGGGTCGGCGGGGCGCAAGATGTGTGGTAAGTCAAGTTGGCATACCGTCGTCCTCCTCCTGGAGAGGGCGCAGCGACAGGAGCGTGGTTTCCGCTGCATCGCTGTCCCAATGATTGAAAATGGGATCCACCTTTTCCCAAGTCTTGGGTAAGTGATCAACAGAATCAAAGGGGTAGAAAAACTCGGGGAGCCGCTCGTCAAAGACGGTGCCTGCGGCAGTCGCACCAGGAATTAGAACGTGTCACACGTGAAGGCCCGATGCAGGTTGTTGTGTAACAGACATGTCGACGGGGCGGGCTGTGCAAACCCAAAAGGTGGCACCCGGCATAGA
>NW_001865061.1:47224-83715 GCF_000002865.3 Monosiga brevicollis MX1
TAGACTTTCCTTGAATGTCATGACTCTTCTGCCCCGTTGCGAAGAAGGTGCGATGTACCTTTTTGTCCCACCGTAGCCTACCTGCCGCCTCTTGGCATGGCGTCGGGTCAGCACTGCCTCTCACATCGAGACCTTGTTTCCAGTCGAGACAAAACAGGGTGTTGCCGTCACCGTTACAGCAGCCGCCCAAGTTATGGTTATGGCAGAGGATCACATGACAGATGTGCGTCGTCTTGTTTTTCATCTGAGACTCCTGTAGCCTCGTCATTTCCGGCCCCGCTTTTCAATATGACCGACCCGCAAAATTCATCCCCTGCCGGTCCACTGTTTTGCTTGTGGTCCCTTAGGACGCTGCTGGGGGCGAGCGCGATGCGTTTATGAAAAAGGCATTGGAACAGTTTGTTGGCAAGTCCCGTTCACAGATCGAGGACACCATCCTCCAGACCCTCGAGGGTCATCTCCGTGCCATTCTTGGTACTTTGACCGTGGAGGAGATTTACAAGGATCGTGAATCTTTTGCCCGCCTCGTTCGCGAAGTGGCCTCCCCGGATATCGCCAAGATGGGTACGCCTGTGCTCTTTTCCCAAACATTCTCCGTGTCTGACTTTGTCGTGTCAACTTTGCCCAGCTTTTGATTGACAGCTCCTCCCTCGTTCTGACTCAACGCCTGCCAGGTCTTGAAATCCTGAGCTTCACTATCAAGGACGTGGTGGACTCTGTCCAGTACCTCGAGTCTCTGGGCAAGGGTCCCACTGCTGCCGTCCAGCGCGATGCCGACATTGGCAAGGCCGAGGCCATCCGTGACTCCGGCATTGCCGAGTCCACTTGCCAGAAGCAGCGCATGGCCGCTCGCTACGATGCCGATACCGCCATTGCCAACTCGGATCGACAGTACATGATGCAACAGGCCGCTTTTGACGAGGAGGTGAACCGTGCTCGCGCCGATGCCGATCTGGCCTTTACTCTGCAATCGGCCAAGTGCCGTCAGGATATCCGTAAGGAACAGGTCGAAATCGAGGTCGTCGAGACGCATCGCGAAATCGAGGTTGGTGCCATCCTTCCCCGCGCTCTGACCATGGCCCAGCTCGGCTCATCGCTACCGCCCTTGTGATACGCTGAACAGGTCGAACAACAAGAAGTCATCCGCAAGGAGAAGGAGCTGGTGGCCACCGTCAACCGCCCCGCCGAAGCCGAGCGCTTCAAGGTCAGTCACCTGTTTTCAAAAGAGAGGTGTCCTTTTTTTTTTTTTTTTTTTTTTTTTTTTTTTTTTTTTTTTTTCTTTTTTCTTTTTTTTGAGATCTCATTTCATCGGACAACTCTCACGTTACCATCATTGTGCTCGTTTATTCGCATCGCAGGTGGAGACGCTGGCCGAGGGTAACCGTACTCGCGCGGTGCTGCGAGCCCAGGGTGAGGCTGAGAGTATCAAGGCTGTCGGTGCTGCCGAGGCCTTTGCCATCCAGGCCAAGGGTGAGGCCGAGGCCGCAGCCATGGCTGCGCGGGCCACTGCTTTCCAGAAGTACGGTGATGCCGCTACCGTCTCGCTCGTCCTGGAGGCGCTGCCCAAGATTGCGGCGGAAATCTCCGCGCCCCTGGCCAAGACCAAGGAAATTGTGCTCGTCAGTGGTGATGAGTCCATGACCGGCGAGGTATGCCTCCTCCCCTCGCATGCTGTGCTCTGTTGCCACTTTCTATCGCTCGTTGCTGTGTCCCCCTGGCTTTTGTCCCCACGCCCCCCTCCCGAGTATAAAATATCCAACATACTATCCTCGCCACGCCTTTTGCCTGCCGTTCTCATGCGCTGTTGCTTGTCAACTACATTCCCGATCATCTATACATTCTAGATCTCCAAGCTGGTCAGCCAACTGCCCCCGGCCGTTCAGGCACTAACGGGCGTGAACCTCACCGAGGTATGTCTGCATGCACTGCCATTTCCTACTTGTCATTCCATCTGGAAGGGCACGTCCTAGGTATCAACGCTCACGCACCTTTTGCTGGTTTGCCCTTTATTGCTCGTAGACGGTCCAGGGACTCGCAAGCTCCTCGCGTATCTAAGTGTGCCGCAGGATTCGTCACGCCTATGATCTGTTCTTCTACCCTCGCTCTTCCTCTCTATCTCTCTTTCTTCTTTTTTTTTTTTGCCCCTCCTTGGTATTCTTTGACTTTGGCTGTTCATTTACAAAATATACAATTGACCAAATATGTTGAGAGCAACCGCACAGAGGCTGCTGCCCATTAGTTTCTGCGTGGCGAGACGTTGTTAAGTGGCTCATAGTCTGACTCACGCTTACGCTGGACCACCCAATAGATGAAGATACTAGCCCCGAGGCAGACCAACAGACCACCGATCGTTGCACCTAAGCCCAAGCAACACGAAGAGGATGATGAGTTTTCAACCAATGAATGATCCATCAAACCACGAACGTGGGCCAAAGCCACCGAACCTGCAACCACAGCCGAATGCGAAGCCTTGAACCCTGGCTTGGGGTTGGCTTCAAAGGTAGCCTCGGCCAACACGGCACCCAGCGTCCACCCTATCGTTGAGTCGAGGTTATCATGCCGTTTGATGCGCACAACACGTATTGCCCCCCAGGCAGCATAAACAGCACAATATCCATCACTCAGGTCCACAACGTACCGGCATCGGTGCCGTTGACGTCACCCACAAAGTGAATTTGCTGGCTGCTGTTGGCAAACTTGAGGTCACGCGTCATGCGCACAAAGTAGGCGGCGGAAAAGCAGTAAGTATCGAGATAATCGTTGAGGCTGGGATCGCTCTTGGTCAGCTCGGCAAGCTGTGAAAAGTTGGCGAGACAGGTAGCATCAGCAAGACGTGCCAGTGCGGCCGGCGAGACGACCCAACTAGCAGTGTCGTAAGCAGGGCGTTGGCAATCTCCAGGTTGAGCAATAAAGGTGCACAAAAAGTCGGCCGTGTAATAGTAGCTGGAGAAGGCAAAGAAAGACATGCCGCCATCTTGTTGGGGCTGAAACTGGCCCACCGTCTCCACATCTGTGCGTTGTAGCAAAGTGTCAACGGCAGCATTGCAAGAGGTCGCATTGGAGGCGCCTTGCAAGAGAACATCATCCAGGCCCTCGAGGGGAAATTGCTCGGTGCAATAGCTGGAGCGAAGCGCGTCAATCTCGGCCCAAGTGTAGCCATGATAGGTACCAATGGGGCGGCAGGGGTCGGGGATGACGATGGTGTTATTTTGTGGGATGACGCCACCCCGCTCAGCCACGATGGTCTGGGCGGTAAGGCGATCACGGGCCGCGTTGACGCCAAAGCACAAATAGCTATGCGTGTAGAGGACGTCATCGAGACCAAAAAGAGTCATGTCAAAGCGATCCGAGGCCTCGAGATGAGTTGCCGCGGGGACCTGAAAGGTAATCTGGGTCGATGCCCCGCCCATGTCCATAGCACCCACGGTGACGCCGGAGCGAGCCTGGTCGAATCCAATGGTTTCACCGGCATAATTGGCAGTAATCCAGCCATAAGCCCCCTCGAGCTGACCAGGCAGGATCTGGGCTGACGATTCGTTGGCAAAACCAGCAGCCGTGAAGGCGGCGGTCAAAGCATCCAGGATGGCCTGGGCCTCGGATGCGTTGTCCTGCTCAAGGACCCGCATACCCGCGGTGGCCCGCAGCATGACCGGGGTGAGGGGTACGCGGTGGGCCGGAATCACCGTTTTGCACGCGGACAGGCAGTCCTGGATGGCAGCAGCTGCTTGGGCCGGGTTGCTGCTGTAGCTAGAAATCCCGGGTTTGACGCCACAGGTGATGTCCTCTTGGGTAATGTTCACCTCTTGCACCGCGGTGGACACGTTTGTGGCCGAGGGCTGCCACGAGTAGACGAAGAATTCAGAGTGCGACGAGCCGGCGTCGACGGCAACAACATAATGACGCTCCGGGGTCTTGTGGTGCGTTCCCAGATAGCCCACGCTGGCGATGGACGCCAGGCCAGCGACAAAGGCCACCACGCCCACGACAAGCACGGTTGGTGCCACCATGTTGTGCTGTTCCTAGAGGGTGGCTGAGAATAGAGGCTGCTAATCGGGCGCCTCTTCACCCGCCCTCTGGCACTCGCACGGAAATCTACGAAAAGGGAATCACATGTCACAGCATGTTATGGCATGAGGCCACGAGCCAAACACCACCGATGGCTGCCCGTCACAAGCAGAGACATTAAATTTTTTTTAAAAAAAAAGAGAAATACCGGGGAAAAAAGGCAAAGCCACCCGTCTCCTCTGCCCAGGATCTGGTCCAGTTGTTGACGTGTGGCCTGCCTCTTCTCTTGCAACCCCGCTCCACACCCGAGCCCAATCGATCGACGAGTCATCCGCCAACGACTTGGCCGAGCCGACCGCCAGCACACACGAGGACGCGCGCCATTCTTACCGCAAACCTCGGATCGCAAAATGTTATTTCCCAGGGCTCTTTTCAAGTTTGCGCTTTCATCAAAAAAAGTTTATTTCCCAGGCAAGAACTGTTATTTCCCAGGGAATGTTTCAATTGACAACAACAAAGGGGTGTCAGGCACTTGCACTTTTCTGCTTTGGTAAGAGAACGCGCGCTGGCTCGCACACGCCCGCTGTGAGAGCTCACTGGATGGCAGCGGCCCGAGGTCACGGGCCATACAATGCCTTCCGCCCACCCTGTTTTATCATAACAACAATGTGAATACGGGTGTGGTCAAACTGGGCTCGGGAAAAGGCAGGATAGGCACAGTCTTGGCTCCTGAGAAGGGAGACGGCGGCTTATGCGCTCCTTGTGAGCCAGTCGTGCACGCCAGTCGCATCCACCAGTGCATGTGCGGCCTCGATGTGCTCGCCTCGCCTCACGCCCACCTTTCCCCTTGCCCTTTTTTTTTAGCTTCTTTGCACTCAATCAGCTTTCTCCGTGGCATTTGACGCGTTTATCCTCCAACAGTGAGTCCATGCACGGCCGGCTGGCAGCGGCCAAGAAGGAGCCGCCATGTGCTCGTTTGACCATCGACGAGGACCTCATTCGGACCTCATTCTCACTTATGAACTGCTCTGCTGGCCCATGCCTTTGTGCCGTCCTGACTAGCAGGTCATCGCCATGGCGACAGTCTTGTTCAAGCCCACTGGGCTGCGTGGCCTAGTGAACCCAGCCCTCTGCGCCCTGCGCGGGGCTGCCGTCTCGAGTCAAGCTCCTCTCAGCACCAACCCGTTGTCCCGCTGGATGCTAGCCCTACCCCGCCGCCCCATGGTCCTGCCTCGCCCGGGCCGCCGCCTCGCACACCAGGAAACACCGCGACCAGCCTCTGAAAATAGCACGCACGGTGTTGTAAGCTTTTCCATGTGTCGCCAGACCCTAACTTCGACATTGCGAGTCAGTGCTTCTCCCTGCCCCTGATCTTACATCCTGCCGACCTTGCGCCGAGCACAGGCCACTACCTCCACTACCGGGGCAGCAGCAAGCAGCGTCATCAAGGCGGCGGGCCGTAACCCCAGTGATTACGTGGCCAACCAAACTACCCTTACCTTCGCCCACAAGGTGGGACGCCTTTGTCGTGTCTTGAATTTGGTCTCTCGTCCTTCTCACACCACTGCCCTGGCCTTTGAATCTTAGTTTGTCCTGGTCGCGACACTGAAGTACTGGCCCCACAAGCTCCCGCAGACTGTGAGGTCGGTCTTTTGCGGCCTCGTCTTGACTCGCCCTCTGTTTGCTGGCTCGTCGCACCCGGTCTCACCAATCACTTCTGACTAGCTTGGGGGTGCTAAATCAAGCCTACGGGCGCTTTCGCATCATTGCCGCCACCCTCACCATCTTTCTCATGCTCAAGATTGCCAACATGGCCATGGTGCTCGGGCGTCAAGCCCGCGACGGTGAGCCGGCCACCTAGTTTTGCTTGCCACTTTGCATGCTGGTCTGACGTTCCCTCGCCCAACGCACCACGGGCATCACGCTAGGCGGAGATGAGTGTTTGTATGACACCAAGACGGCGCGCGAGCTCCAGCAAGCAAAACGTCAATGGAAGCGCGAGTTTCTTGAACGTGAAGAAGCTCGCTTGGCAGCAGAAAAGGCGGCACAGCCCTCCGCTTGAGCCGCGTGTTGCTCTTATCTTTATCTGCCCACCGCTCACGTCTCATTCGAGCTCAAGGCATCGCATGCCATCTGCTTGTGATTCTGTTGCTCTTTCTTGCAGCTGGTTTCTGCACCCCCTTTGTCGCCCACGCCTACATGGCCCGTCCCTTCGTTCAAAGAGCTTGCATGTGTTTCAAAAAAAAAAAAAAAAAAAAAAAAATCAAACACTGACTCAATTTCTGGCGGGGCCGGTGGCGCGGTCTATCTGCAAAAGGCCTTGTGTTTTTCTCTTTGTGCTCAGTTACATTCCCAGACCTTGACCTTGAGGTCGACACTTCCAGTCACGACGTGGGTGTTCTTGGCATGTACGGCTGGCGCAACCGTGCGCGGGCAGGCATTCGACATGAGATTGCGTGAGGCAACAAACACGTTCTGAACAAACGCCAGTAGAACACACAGCTGGGCTTACCAATGCAGGAGACAAAGTGGTTGTGCGCAGGGATGGTCTTGCTAACGCGCTTGGTAGCGATATCCCACACGCGCATCGTCTAAAATTATTCAAGGCACGGGGAGCGTGAAAGACGGTGCTCTTGATTGAAAAGGCTCTCGTGGGAGGCTACCCAGCAGCAGGGCCTCTGACGTACCTTATCATCTGCCACTGAGAAAAGATAGCGGCCGCCCCGGCTCCAGGCCGTAGCGCGCACCCAGTTGTCATGGCCCGTCTGTCGATGTCAATACATGAAGATGAGCATCACGGCTACGCAGGTGGCACGAGGAACATCGGCGTGGTGCACGAAGCAGATCCTACCAGGCGAGCAAGGTGTTGCCCAGTGGACACATCAAATAGGCAAATGGACTTGTCTCGGCTGGCTGATGCCACAAAGGGACCCTTGCTAGCAGCCTCAGCCGAAGGCTTCTACAGCGCGTCAAGAGAAACATTCGCCACCAAGCATGACAGGTGAGAGCCGACGCAGTTGAAGTGTGTCGGCATTGCCTCACGCTCTTGCATGTCTACGTACGGAGCCAAAGATCATCAGGTTCAAAGCCTCGTGGGCTACCAGCGGCGCAAAGCTGGCATGCTCCACGACGTGCTCATGATCAGACCAGACGTGTTTGCACTCGCCGCTGGCCACGGACCACACTCGCACCGTCTGCCAAAGAGTCGAAGACGGACAGACCAGGAAGGACACAGGGAGTGGGATGAACAAAAATGTCAAAAAAGGTTGGGGGAGAGGAGAGTAGAGTGGGTGCGACAGTTGAGCCCGATGCAAACGCCTACGTGATCACTCGAAGCACTGCAGATCCATGCTCCATCGGCTGACACGTCGATGCTGCGCACCCAATCTGAGTGGCCCTGTAAACGAGAACACAAACACAGCAAGCGTTGAATGGAGGGCGTGCCATCTAAGGACTGGCTGATGATACTAGTCGGTGAAACAGTCTTGTTCGAGGTCCTCCCCGCACCTGGAGGGTCTGAAGGCAGTAACCCGTTGCCAGCTCCCAAATTTTAATTGTCTTGTCGCGAGACGCGGAGAAGACCCGATCACCGGTGTGATCAAACCGAACCGAGGATACGGTGTGATCGTGGCCTGCATATCACGAGTAAGGGGATTGGCCCGTACAGTCGCAGAGTGAGCTGAAGGATCACAGGAAGGCAAGAGGCGGAGGCACACCAGTATAGTAGCATGGTGCAAGTCTTGGAGATCTTACCAGACAGAGTTTTGGTGCAGGTAAAGTTGTCCATGTTCCACACCTTGATGGTCATGTCAGTTGAGCAGGAAACTGGCGAGGCGCAACGCAATGAGGCACGGGCATCGTGTGAGGAGAAGCTACTGGGCTCTGGATGCGGCGGGTGTTGGCATACCGAGACGATTGCCTTCGCGATCATATGCAATGTCGTTCACGGCGTTGGTGTGACCCTTAAGTGAGCGTTCAAAGTTGCCAGACTCCATGTCCCACAGCTGAACCACCAGACATCAGGCTGTGAGCGCACCAAGCACGCACACACCAAGCACGCACGCACCAAGGAGGTGGGCGTGCTCTGGGCTCTGGGCACTGCAGCCGCAAGAACCAGCCGCGAGGCGAGGAGAGAAAAGCTAAAGAGGGGAATCAAAGTGACAACATGCTGACCTTGATGGAAGCGTCTTCCGAGGCGCTGGCCATGACGGCAAAGGACGGATGGATGGCAACGGCCGTGATGGGCAGACGATGACCATCGACGGCCACCCTGTACATGCGTCGAGTGGGAATGTGAGCGAGGTGCATGTGGGAGATTGTGGCACGCACCAAACGGCACGCGCGGGGCGGGGGGGATCGGAGGCTCGAAGAGAGAAGCAAACGTACGTGGCAGGCGGGCGGGGGACCCATTCTTCCATTTTTGTGGTGGTGCGGGAGCGCGGGGCGCGAGCCGACGAGCGGAGCTCCTCGACCTCGGCTTGCAGCTCCATGTTGCGCTTTTGCAGCCGGGTGATGGTGGTCCACTTTTTCTCAAGGAGACCTGTGTACTTGGCATCACCCGCGTCGTCCCCGAGGTTGGCCGATTTGGCCATGGCAGCGGCAGCTTCGGCATGCCCTGCCTCCACGAGGTACGCATGCACGGCGAGCTGCAGCTCTTCCTGCTGACGCGCCGTCAAGACCATGATGCCAGTCGAGCTTGCGTCACTTAACCTCTACTGAATCCAGCCGAACACAGACACGAGCAAGTCCACGTGCGTGTGTGTGTGCGTGTGCGTGTGCGTGTGCGTGAGTGTGAGTGTGAGTGTGGCCCAACCCCGGCACCTCAAGCACCAAGAACCTCTGGATGACACGCGCGACCCTGAAGAACGAGCGGCAAAACCCACACACACACACAGAAAAAAAAATTCAAAAATTAAAGAAAAAAATTGAGAGAGAGAGAGAGAGAGAGAGACACACACACACACACACACATACACACACACACACACACACACACACACACACAAACGAACGCAAAAAAAAAAAAAAAAAGAAAAAAAAAGTTTAGTGTCCGCTATGCTGTGGTCCGCCCTGTGGCTGCTGGGGGCTGTCGATCGGATCAGTCCAGTGCGGCCTGAGGAATGGTTCTTCCGGATCGAATGCAGCATGTGATAGTTCCAATCACCAAAAGGATGTGTGCACGCGTTTTCGTCTTTCCCCTTTGTCTTTGATGCCTTGACACTTGTGAGGCGAGAAGGCATCGCCAGATATAATCAAGATGAATTATTGCAAGGCGGGCCGCTCCCAGCCACAAGATGCTGGTGGGACAAATGAACACCCATTTAACCCAGGGAGAGATTGGCTGCGACGACGGGCAGTACACAACAGGTGAGGGGTGCTTTACGGATCATTCGACGGGAAGGCTGAACGACACGTACCGTAGCCATCGGAGCGATCGCTGCGGCGGACGTTGCAGACGATGGCAATGGTCAGATAGTTGAGCCAGGAGAGGGCGATGGCCGCGCGAACCGTGTTGACGGTGTCATCGCCATGCAGCTCCTTGAGCTGGTCATACTGGTCATAATAGGTGGCCAGCACAGGGAAACCGTTCATAATGGCCAAGAGGGTGGCATACCACATGTACTCGGACAGACCCGAGATGCTGCCGCACAAAAAGAGGAAGAGCGTCACAAGCTGCACATCCACCATGTGGAACAAGCTGTCCCGCAGATGCAGTTGTGCTTGCCCGGCGGGGGTGGTGCGCTGCAACAGGCCGGGAATGCTGCATGCCAAGTACACCAACACACACATGAATGCGAGGTGCGCAAAAGGGAGAAACCCGCAAACGCTGGTTGCACTGTGGACTGTGATGGTGGCGCTGAGCCGGGTCGAAACGGGGATGAATGACGTACGTGACGGCATCGGACGTCCAAACTAGGATGGCGCTAATGAGGGTAAGGATGCACACAAAGGCCGTGGTGGCATAGACCTAACAACAAGGCGCCATTCAAACAAGACGCCACGCAGTGAGTGCGGGCACAGAGAGAGGGGAGGGGCCAACAGGAAATCGACAAAAACTCCTCCAACGAGGTGCTTGCGTCGAACCTTGGCGTCGTGCATGGTACCCGGATACCAACGCAGGACGGGAGCCATAAAGCACAACCCCGCACCAACGTAGCCAAGCACACCACCTGATCGGATCAAGCAGCCCCCGCCCCGTGAGTGGGCAGCAAGAGGCAAGCGAGGAGGAGGGTGGAGGTGGAGGCATGCCCGAACAAACCAGCTGCGAGGTAGCGAAGATCGGTCTCATCTTGCTGTTCCAGCAGATGGCGCACGGCATCCAAGTTCTCAAAGGGGTAGCCATAAAAGACAATCGCTGCAAGCAGACCCACGTTGACGGCCACCGTGCTGCTCCTGTTTTGCAAGAGATCCCATCCTTCGTCAGCAGCAGAGGCAAACACCAATTTCCAGCAAAAGCAGAGTGCAACAAGCCTTGTCACTCATATTCTTTCTGCCCTCTCTCTCTCTCTCTCTCTCTCTCTCTCTCTCTCTCTCTCTCTCTCTCTCTCTCTCTCTCTCTCTCTCTCTCTCTCTCTCTCTCTCTCTCTCTCTCTCTCTCTCTCTCTCTCTCTCTCTCTCTCTCTCTCTCTCTCTCTCTCTCTCTCTCTCTCTCTCGCTGGCCCGCTCTTTCCAACTCGCTCGTAATGGGCCGTACCATCGGACGAGACAATTGATGGCGCTTGAGATGGCCACAACGACGAAAAAAGAGGCAAAGTACTGTTCCGATTCCTGTTTTTTTTTTTGTTTTTGTTTTGCGGTTCAACAAGCCAACAAGCCAAGGGTCAGGGCATCGGCGTGCATGAGTGTTGTGAGCGTGGCATGCGCCAGCAGTAGTAGCCTACCTTTGATCGCGGCTGATCTTGAAGCGCTTGAATCGTGTTGAACGAGTCGAGGGTGGTAAAGTGGCACAGCAGAATGGTGCCTGCCAGTGCCAAAGCCGATCCCATGACAAGACACACCACGGCCACCGTGGGATCACGCACCGTCATGATGCCGTCGTCGCTGCGATCCGACGCTGTCGACAACAGGAAAAAAGGACTGTTCACCAATGCAGCAGCCCACTCAACAGGGGCTAGCACCGACACCGAGGCAAACCTCTGGCCCCAGCAGCACCAGCTGCCACCCCAACCCCAAAGATGATCCAAGCCCTGTCGTGCGCCGCCAACGAGCAGCTCCCCCGCGCGCGCAAGTGTGTGTGCGTGTCTGCCGAAAAAAAATAGAAAAAATTCAGAAAGTCCATGTTTCTTCGTCTCTGAGCGGACAGCGAGTTCACTCACGATTCTCTGTGTGAAGAGAGGATATCAACTTGATCTCTGGTTTGGCAAAGAGTTTACGCTTGAGCTCAAATCACCAACAGGACTTGTCTCTTTATTTCGTTCAACGCACGCTAAGCTCTCTTTTGACTGAGTGCGTGTCAGCTTCTCTCTCTTTTTTTTGGAGAGATCAAGATTGCTCTCAAATCTAAACTGTACATTTTTCTCCTTTATAAACAAATTTAAATTTAGAGAGGATATCAATACAATGTGGTAGCGGCCAACACCAAGAGAGGGTCATTTCTTTGTCAGCAGATTTTGCAGACCCCCACAAGGGAGGTACAGATGCAAGCGATTTGCTGCAATCCCCGTAATGGGTTGTACACAATCAAGTCACAAACACCCACAGTTTGCCTTGATTTGTTCTGGCAAGATCCGTTTCGCTTTGTCACACTTTATGTTACACCACAGCCCGGAGCCACACCTCCCTGCACCCGTTTAAGACGTTTTCCCCTTTGTGTTCCCACACACACGTACATCAGCAGGATCCTGCATAACGCGGCGAGGGCAATGCGTATCTTAACGATAGAAACGTAACGTTGACATTAACGATTTACATACCAGTCGTGGCTCGGCGCGACATCCCCACGATCGCCCACGACGCCTGCCCGTCACACTTGCATACACGCGCTCAAGGGGAACACAAGGTAAAATTGCCACACCCGTCTGCACGCGTGCCGTATTCTTGTGTGCTCCAGTCTTCTTCTCTGACCACCCGACCCCACTTTGCCTCTCTCTCTCACAACCACCAAGGCTTGCACCCGACTCTCTGCAACTTGCACAGGTTTCCCTTTACTGTGCCCCTTTCGCCTCCTCCCCCCCAGCCGTCTCTCTGAAACTCCACCCACCAACCGCTTCCACCTCTACTCAACCTCCACCACCTCTGACGCCTCTCTGCCCACAGCTACCAACTGCACAGCCTGCGGGCACCTGGCCCACTTTCCCACGAAGAAGCTTTCAGGGTGCCAAGTTCCGGTTCATCATCGTCAAGATGTTGACCCGACTGACCCTGCTCGCCGCCCTGGCGGCCGTCGCTTTTGGTACGTCTCCCTCCCCTTGCGCCATCGCCTTGGTCACATTATGAACCAAAGACTAGTCCTTGAGCCCAGACGCGCAACACCACACCGACACACATATGCCCGCTCGCTCTCTCTCTCTCTCGAGCGGACCCAAACGTTCTGGTTCCCACGAAACCTCCCGCCAGTGGTCCCTCTTGTTGCTCCGACATAATGTGAATCCTATCTCGTGTATGGCATCACACCATGTTATACATTATATGGCATCGCACTATGTTATGTATCATATGGCATCGCTCTATGTTAGTATCATAGTATCATAGGCCATCGCTGTATGTTATGTATCATGGTATCATATGGCATCGCTCTATGTTATGTATCATGGTATCAGATGGCATCGCTCTATGTCAAACATGATATGGCATCGCACTTTGTTATACATCATATGGCATCGTACATGGCGTTCTGCTTTTGGCATCTCTCTTTCCTTAATGCATGCGCTATGCAGCCTTTATCTTCCCATGGGCTTGTTGGTCATGGTGGCCTGACGTGACGCTCTGATGCTCCATCAACCCCTTACTTAGGTCGTGAGAAGATTGTGATTTCCCAGACGTCGTTTACCATTGACAAGGATTCCAACGCCACGGTCAACTTGCGCCTGGTCGAGCCCATCATCTGTCCCCCTGACCATGAGGGTTCTTGCACCGTTGCCGTCCAATTTACCAACCCCGACACCAACCGCTTCTCCGTGAGCCCCTGCGTTGTCGAATGGACCCAGGAAGAGTGGAACCAAGTCAAGCTCGTCCGAAGTAAGAAGCCGAGTCTTGCCCTGTTGACTTTATCCCTCGGTCTCGCCTTTCACCGCTGCTCAGCTCACGGGTGGCCATGTATTTTGCGTTATGCGTCTTCTCCTCCTCCTCCTTGCCTGCGCTCTAGTTTGGGCTCTCGAGAACTTTGTCGACGAACCCGGACTCAGCGAGACGTTCAAGACCGAGCCTGCGGTTTCCAACTCTGTCTTTTACAAGGGATTCAACGCCAAGGATGTGACTGTCACGACCCGCGCCCGCCCCTCGGGCCACTGCTCCGGTACCGGTAAGCTTGAGCTACGAGGAGCTTGAGATGACGTGTATAACTCGAAAGGCAGAGAGGCGGGCAAAAAAAAAAAATTCCTCAGTCGCAGCACACAGTCATTCGCATCGTTCTCATCGTCAAACTCCCTTTCCGCTTTAGGTGACCCGCATTACACCACCTTCGATGGCAAGTACTGGCACGTCTACGCCGCCGGCACTTATGTCTTTTACGCCAACCGCAACTATGCCAACCCGCGTCAGGACTTTGAAGTTCAGGTCGCTGCCCTTGGCTACCCGGCCGTGCACTGCGGCTTTGCGGCCAAGGAAGGCAACGACATCTTTTACGTGTCTGCCTGCTCGGGCCGAATCACCTACCAGCTCATTTGCGGTTCCAAGGAGTGCCAAAAGGGGCCCTACCCCATGGTCGGCACCAACGGCGGTCGTGCTGGTACCTATTCCGTCACCTTCAAGTCGGGTCGCCGCGTTTGGGCCACCGTCTCGGGTCGCTCCGCCAACATGTATGCCACCGCTCCCGGTCGCGACTACCAATCCAACACGGTCGGCATCTGTGGAAACTTCAACGGCAACTCGGGCGATGATGCTCCCGTGTACATGGCAAGCAACCTCAACCAACTCAAGCCGGAACAGCGCCCCTCCCGCGATCTCTTCAACTGGCGCCCCTCATCCATCTGGGATTATGAAGAGGGACCTTCCGTCGAGACTTGCGCCTACACTCCCACTGAATTTGTGCGCCCTCTGCTCTCCAGCCCCGATGTGGAGGACGTGACCGATCTCCTCAAGAACGTTCGTGTCGTCTCGGATGATGACGTTGAGTTCAATCTTGACCTCGATGACTTTGTCTCGGCCAATGAGACAATGGATGAAACTACCGCTCGCCAGCTTTGCCAGGCTGCCTTTGACGCCAGCCCCGCTGCCACTGCTTGTGACAACCTCCTTGGTTCCCTCCTCAATGTCCCCGTCTTTGTCGACGGTTGCGTCGAGGATCTTTCCCTGACCGCTGATGAGACATTTATCGATGACGCCATTGACCAAATGTCCGCCCGCTGCGCTAGCCTCGCCGAGTCCAACACGTCCACCTGGGAGACGGACAACCAAGGTAACCGCGTCCCCAACACCGAAGTGGCCGACGCTCTGTGCCCCAACAGCTGCAGCGGCAACGGTGCTTGCAACAACGCCAAGTGCGTCTGCGACTCTGGTTTCTCTGGCCGCGACTGCTCGGTCGACAAGTCGTCCGCGCCCGTCATCACCTCGCTCTCCGCCACGACCTGCAACATCAAGGCGGCCGCGTCCTGTGCCTCGGATATTTCCGTTTTCGGCAGCAACTTTTGGAACGCCGAAAACCTCACCTGCCGCTACAAGGTGATCGCGAGCCCCGCAGTTGCGTCCGACAGCGTGCTTATGGTCGGCGAGTCCGCCTCGCGCAGCGCATTCTTTCTCGGCTCGAGTGAAGTGATTTGCCAGCTTCCCGATCGCGCCGTATTCGTGCCCGCCGGCCTGCAGGGTGACCTCGTGACCATTGAGATCTCCGTGAGCACCACCGACTCGATCGTCAGCGAAGCCAGTCTTCCCTTTACGTTCTACGACGGCGTGTGCTCCGCCTGTGCCAATGCCACGACTTGCGCCCCGAATCCCGACTCGTGCAGCATTGATGGCGTCTGCGTCTTGGAGGGTACCCACGAAGCCAGCAACGTCTGCCGCGTTTGCGTGCCCGAGCAAAGCACCACCAGCTGGTCATACGACTACACCCATGCCGCCGATTGTGGTCCCGACTTTAAGCAAGACTCGTACTCGACTACCCTCTCGGGCTCGTACGAGGC
This sequence comes from Monosiga brevicollis MX1, assembly GCF_000002865.3. NCBI lineage: Eukaryota > Choanoflagellata > Craspedida > Salpingoecidae > Monosiga > Monosiga brevicollis. The sequence continues at coordinate 62,506 of NW_001865061.1, forward strand.
TGGTGACACCATCTTCACGTTTGATGCTGACAACGCCAACCTGCAGGATGATCCCAACTACAACCTCGAGTTCACCATGACTGCCGGTAACCGCACCACCTTTGCCGTTACCACTGATGGCCGTGTCGTAGCCAACATTGCTTTTGATGTGAACGAGCTCCCCTACGAATTTCATAACCTCGTTGGTGTGCAAGCCGTCCTGAACGGCCAGCATCCCACGCCTTGCACTGTCGTCTTTGACATTGTCTCTTCCAACCGCGCCCCCATCCTGAACGAAACCTACACCTTCAACGTGACCGAGGACACTCCCGTCGGTACCGTCGTCGGCACCATCATGGCCTACGACCCCGATGAGGCCGGTTCTCTTCAGTACGAGTGGTATTCGCAGGTCGCGGGTGAGGCTGGCGTGCTCCTCATTGACGAGTCGACCGGTGTCATCACCGTGGGCAAGGCCCTTGACTACGAGCGTGTCAGCTCTTACCTTCTCCTCGTAAGCGTGCGTGACGGTGGTCTGCAACACATGGCCTCGGTCCACGTTTTCGTCGGTGACGTGAACGAAGCTCCCACTGATGTGGCCATCTCCAACAATGTCGTTGCTGAGAACCAGCCCGTCGGCACTGTCGTGGCCAACCTCACTGCCCAGGACCAGGATGCCGGTGACTCCCACACCTTTTCGGTGGGTGGTACCGATGCCGCTTACTTCCAGGTGGTTGGCGCGACCCTTCAGACGGCCCAGGAGCTTGACTACGAAGCTCTGCATGCGGCTGGCAAGAACCCTCTGGCCATCACGATCACCGCCACCGATGCCGGGGGTCTCACTTTGACCAAGGCCTTTGACATCACCGTCCAGGACGTCAACGAGGCCCCTTACAACATTCAGCTGTCTCAGACCGAGTTTTTGGAGAACCTCACCAACGCTGCCCTGGCCACCGTGACCGTTCAGGACCAGGATGCCGGCCAAACTGTCACCTGCACCATTGTTCAGGAGAGCACTCCAACCTTTGAGCTGCTCGACATGAAGCTTTACGCCCTGCCCGGCCAGCAACTCGACCATGAGACCAACCCCTCCATCGAGCTGACCATTGGTTGTGCTGATGACGGCACTCCCATGAAGTATGCCACGGCTACCTTCACCATCACCGTCCTCGACGCCTTTGACATGCCCGGCCATTTCACCATTGAGCAGCCTGAGACCATCTATGAGAATGCGACCATCGGTACGGTCGTTGGTACCGTCGTGGCCGTTGACCAGGATCATGACTCGACCGACTTTGAGCTCTCGGTTGTGTCCGACTATGTCGAAGCTGCCGGCCCCACCTCATGCACCAAGGCCGACGCCGCGGCCCCGACCATCTGCCGCCTGGACATTCGTTTGACTTCGCTGCTCGACTACGAGGGCACCGAGGTCGCCGGTCGCCAGGCCCTGAGTGTCATTGCCACGTTGGTGTACAAGGGCGAGACCGTTCAATCTGAGGGCACCGTCTACCTCGAGTTTGAGGACCTGAACGAGCTGCCCACGGGCGTCAGCTGGCGCACGGGTGGCACCGTTGAGGAGAACCTCGCTTTGGGCGGTGTCATTGGCACCATCAGCGCCCAAGACCCTGACCAAGGGCAGACGCACACCTTCAGCCTGGCATCGCATCAGGACCGCTTCACGCTCTCCAACGACGCGTCGGGCATGTATGCCACCATTCGCCTTTCCCAGACAGCTGCCTCTCCCCTCAACTACGATTCAGAGCCCTCCATTGAGCTCTCCATTGTGGTTTTGGACAGCGGCAACCCCCCGCGCTCCATTACCACCTCAATCACCATCACGGTTGAGAACCAGCCCGTCACCGTCATGTTCCAAGGCACCAATGGTCCCTCGAACTCGTTGACCGTCTCGGAGAGCACGTCCGTCGGTACCGTCGTTGGTAAGTTTGTGCTCCAGGGCAACGACAACCAGGCCGCCACTTACTCGGTGCGGTTTGCCGACAACCGCCGCCGTGCTGCGGATGCCTTCTCCATCCAGGGTCTGAACCTGGTGCTGAGCTCGCCTCTTGATGCCGAGGAGGTACAGACCCAGTCGCTTAACGTTGTTGCCGTCGAGACGATTGGCTCCGAGGTCAACTACTATGCGGCGCAACAGCTGACCATCAACATCCAGAACGAGGATGAGGCACCCGTGTTTGGCTCCAGCTCCTACACTGCCACTGTGGACACTACGACAGTCAGCGCCGGTGATCTGGTTGTTCTATCGCCGGCTCTTGTGGCTTCGGACCCTGAGGGCGGTGACGTTACCTTTTCCATGGCTTCCTCCTCGAGCCAGGTGATGCAAACCTACTTCCAGGTCTCCACCACAATCCGCGGTACATTCGAGCTCAGTGTCATCCAAAACCTGGCCATGGCCAACATTGCCTCGGGTGATTACAACTTGGACGTGCAGGCCGAGGATGCCACGGGCCACAGCAGCACCCAGCGTGTGGTTGTCACCCTCACCGATGGCACCACCGATCCCAGTGGCGCTCAGTCCACGGCTGCCTCCAACAAGATGGGCTCTGGTGCCGTTGCCGGCATTGTGATTGGCCTCCTTGTCCTCCTCGTCCTGATTGCCTTCCTGGTGCTGGTCGTCCTTCGCAAGCGCCAGAACGACAACGTCTTTGTTGACTCGGAAAAGGGCAAGGGCAGCCACTACGACAACCCTTCATTCGGCACCACCTATGCCACTCCCGGCAGTCTGCCCGTGGGCTTTGTGCCTGGCGTCAGCAACCCTCTGTACGAGTGGTACCAGCCCGAGATGACTCGTCAGGACTGCTCCTCGGAGCTTGCCACCGCCGCTCCCGGCACTTTCTTGGTGCGTGACAGCAAGGCTACTCCCGGATGGCACATTCTCGGCGTCAAGACCGAGAACGATGTGCTGCATGAGAAGATTCGCGCCACGGATGATGGCATGTACCAGCTGTTGCCCTCTTCGGGCCCGGCGCACGAGCAGCCTCGCTTTGGCGACCTGCCCTCGCTCATCAACCACTACGGCTCGCGTCAATCGGGCATGCACTATGCTCTGAACGTCAACAGCGTCAGCAACCCCATGTATGCCATGTCCGCCCAGTCGGACGGCTTGTACGGTGGTGTGGCTCTGCCCAATGATCGCTATGCCCCTGCAGTGCCTCTGAAGGAGGCCCACGTGGCCCAGGTCGAGCAGCTGGCTGCTACGGACGACATCTACTCCAACACGCGCGATGCCCAGAACGCGCTTAGCCACGCGTAAATTTACCGGGGCTTCCTTAGCATTGTTTGCTCGAATGTTTGTGTCTGTATGTGAATGCATGTTGTGGGTTTGCAGGCGCCTTGCGCTCAGTGTGTTGAAGCATCTGGCAGTCCCCTGCCCCCCACGCACCCTTGGGGCTTTGACTTGTACTGGTTCCCGCGTCTTTTCCCAACGAATTGGCGACCACCTGTGCTGCGACAAATAATTTGTCCAACCCTTTCTTTGATTTGGCCTTGCTTTGGCCTTGACCCTTGCATTTGAGCTCGTGTCTTCTCATGCATAGTCGATTTGTGGTGTGTGTGTCTGTCTTGACGGGCTATTCTCTTTTTTGGCCAACTGCTTGATGAGCAGTACAGACGGGGTGAAGCCCTGCCGTTGATGACTTTGAAGCCCGCACACGACCGTGCCGTGATGGATTTTATATGTTTTTCCTTCCCTTTTTTTTGCATAGTGTTCCCTGGGGACTTGTTCTCTTGTGATGGTTTCACCAAAATTGATGATCAAAACTCTGGGACGCCCACACGATTATGACCCCATCGCCGCACCAAGGCCAGTCCACTCCTGTTTGTCTGACAAGCTGCACGTCATTGCCGTTTTCGTTTCAGTGTAGTCCTCTCTTTGTTCGACATAAATTATCCACTCGTCATTGTTGTTGTTGTTGTCACCAAACTTGTCCTCTCTCCCTTTCTCTCTCTCTCTCTCTCTCTCTCTCTCTCTCTCTCTCTCTCTTCTTGCTCTCTGTGTCTCTCTCAATTCCATTTTCCGGTTTCTCTCTCTCAGACTTTCAAACACTCTCTCAAACTCTCTCTCTCAAACTCTCTCTCTCTCTCTCTCACTCGCTCTGTTGTAGCGTCTTGTTTGAGCTTTGACACGATGCCGGTGATGCCGGGTAGACAAGAGGTGCTGGTCCTGGTGGCGGCTCTGGCAGGGCTGGGAGCTTGCACGGCACCTCCCAGCATCACGGCGCAGGTCACGGGGAGCTTGCTGATTGAGAGTGCAGACCATGTGCATCTCAATAGTAGTGGCGGTGGATCGGTTTGGGTCGACGGGCTAGATCTTGCAGCCCATTTGGCCCTCTGGCAGACGGTCAAGGTACAAAACCCACAGTTGTCGTGGAGCGTGCCATCCGCCCGGGTCGTGGGCGCTGGTGTCAACGGCCCTCGAGCCGTGCATCTGGCGGATCTCAACCAGGACGGCCATCTCGACGTGGTCGCAGGCCTGTACCTTGATGACAAGGTCATCTGGTATCGCAACCAGGGCAACGGCACCTTTGATGCGGCACAGACCATTTCCTCGGCGACTAACGCCGCCACGGCGGTTTACACAGCAGACTTGGACAACGACGGTGATCAGGACGTTCTCAGCGCCAGCTACCAGGACGACAAGGTGGCGTGGTACCGCAATGATAACGGTGTTTTCTCCAACCAAATGGTGCTGGGCACGACCAACGGGGCGCGTGACGTCGTGGCTGCAGACATGGGAACCTCGGGCCAGATGGACGTGTTTGCGGCGGGCACGCTGTCGGACCGGATTGTGCAATTTCCGTCCACGGGGTCGGCTTTTGGTAGCAAAATCGACCTCGAGCTCAACGTGAATGGCCCCCACGTCGTTCGGACGGGAGACTTGGATCAGGATGGCTTTGTGGATGTGATCACCGCTGGCAGCAGCGACGGCACGCTGTACTGGCTACGCAACCAGGGCGGCAGCAGCTTTGCCCTGGAAACCGATGGCATCATTCATGCCCAGCTGGCTAGCCCACGCGATGTGCAGGTTGCCGATCTCAACGGCGATGCTAGTCTCGATATTGTCGTGTGCAACGCGTATGACAACACGGTGCTGTGGTTTGCCAACGATGGAACCGGCAAGTTTGGGCCAGCACAGGCGGTATCCTCCGTCCTTCGCAGCCCCACCTCGTTGGCCACAGTGGATTTGGACGAAGACGGGGACCTGGACATTGTCTGTGCCAGCGGGAACGACGGCCTTGTGAGCTGGCTTCGCAACAACGGCGATGGCTCCTTCTCTGCAGCGATGACTCTGATGAGCGGGGCACAGTTGCCCTACGACGTCGCAGCCGGGGACGTGGATGGGGACGGCCATCCAGACGTTGTCGTGGCCAGTTATTCCGATGATGCCATCTTCTGGATACGCAACGATGGCTGGGCCAACCTCAGCGAGACCCGTTTGGCGACTGCCTAACGCTCGGCGTTGCATCTAAACCGGGTTGACCATTCAATTGATAGTTTCATTGATCTCTTTTGGCAAGGTTTCCCCTCACCGATAGATCCCTCGGCCACGACCGTTTTAACACGGTCTCTACCATAACAACGAAAGCACCAGAGCCCTTTGACGCAGAAGCGCACGCACGCACGCACACACACACACGCACTTACACTCTGAAAAAAACCATGCACCAGCTGTTGTCTGGGCCAGCCCTCTTCATGCCTCTGCGCCATTGACCGATGCCCTCGCCCACAAGACGTGCCTGCACTCTTCCAACCCGTTCCTGCACTCTTCCAATCCGTTCCTGCCCCGCAGCAGCGGCGGGCATCTGCCATTCCCACGAAGGCCATGCTATCACCACCACTGCCGTACGACCGTATCACGAGGTTGACCGAGCCAAACTTTGAACCTCGATAACCCATCCCATCCCTTCATACCCCACATGTCATCCCTACGATATCCCTACACCCACTCTCATTATGTCATAAGTAAGGATATATCTTGAAAATGCCTACAATACAGAGGAGGAGTTTCTTGTTCTTTTTCTTGCTCTCTCTTGGAAGGAGTTGGTCTTGTGCGCGCGCGCGCGCTCGGTCTTCCTGGGCAGGTCTGGTCCTGGCAGGTTTTGAGCTGTGCTGATCCGTCAACTTGACGACTGGATAGAACGGCCTTGCTCCTTCTTGAGAAGGCTCGCGAGGACGAGCATTCCTGCCTGTCTTGATCTCGCCTCGATCCCATTTGTGCCACCACTCGTCGCTCTTCTCGGTCGGCACAAAGCTCCATTTTTTGGTGTGGCTCTGTTGGCTCAAGGCGTGTAACGGCCTGGTCCGAGTGAGCGGCAGAGACCTACACCTTTGGCATGGCGCGCAGCGTGCTGGCCAGGCCAAGGCTGGCCGGCCTGGTGATGGCCTGTATTTTGGTTATTCCAGGCGCGCTGGCAGTGCCGTCGGCGTTGACGGTGGACGCCAATCAAGCGCTTCACGTGTCGGCGGTTCAAGATCTGCACATCAACAGCACGACGGGGCGGGTGGTGATGAACGAGGTCGATGTGAGCCGGGGTCTGGCGCGGTTCAGGGCTGTGCTGCTGCGCAATCCCAACTTGCTTTGGCAACAACCTGCGCGGCGCACCTTCACTGACACGCTTCTGGGGCCCACGACAGTGGTGGCGGCCGACCTGAACAGGGACGGGCACCAAGACGTGGTGGTCGGAGGTGTAAGCGACAACACGGTGGCCATCTTCTGGGGCGAGGGCAATGGCACTTTTTCAAGCCCACAGGTCGTGACCACGGGCACGTACGCGGCCACGTCCTTGCTCGCAGGGGACATGGACAATGACGGCGACCTCGACCTGGTCGGCGTGGGGGAGGACACGGCCACCATATTCTGGGCCGAAAACCTGGGGGCGGGTCAATTTCTCTCTCCCATGCACGTGATTACAAACACGACATCTGGCCCAAGATCCCTCGTGTTGCACGACGTGGACAATGATGGGGCCCTCGACGTGCTGGTATCGAGCTACGCCTCGGCTTTGGTGGGCTGGTTTCGCAACGAGGGTGCTGCGGGGTTTTCTGCGGTTCGCCACATTGCTACCGACATTGACGGCGCCTTCTGGCTCACCCTCGGAGACGTGAATGGGGATGGCACGGCCGACGCCGTTTGGGTGGCCTACGACGGGCTGGTCTGGCGAGCTGGCAACGGAACGGCTTTTGATGGGCCCGTCTACTCAATCTTTGAGCCCGAGTACGAGAGCTTCTTCAGTGTCTTGGCAGCCGACTTTGACAACGACGGCGACGTGGACGTGCTCGGTGGCACGGAGGGCGAAGTGGGCGGCGGCCTCTACCTGGTTCAGAACCAGGGGGATGGCACCTTTAGCAAGCCCCGCACCTTGTCAACGGACATTGCCGCCACCACAATTGAGGCGGTTGATCTGGACGGGGACGATGACTTGGATTTGCTTGTGGCCTCGAACAAGGATGACAAGTTTATCTGGTTCCGCAACAATGGCGGCGGTTTCTTTTCTCAGCCCCTCTCCCTGGATCAAGCCGTCACCGGCGCGGAGGCCATCCATGCCGCCGACCTCGATGGCGACGGTCTCCCGGACATAGTAGCCACCATTCCCGACCTCAACCTTGTCACCTGGTACCGCAACGACAACTGGGCCTCCCTACTGCCCTCCTAAGAACGAACCCAACGGACTATTAGCACCCTCCTCTCTCATCTTAGGCCCCGCCCCGAAGAACGTTTTTGATCCATCTCTCTCGAATTTATCTTTGGGCGTTTCTTCTCTCTCTATCGCTGTTCCAATCAAACTTTTTCTGTCTCACACACACACTCTCTCTCTCTATCTCTCTCTTCTCTCTCTCGACCCTCCCACTTCCTTCTATCCAGCGTGCTGTTTTAAGCTTCGCTGCCCCTGCTCAAGCCAATTAGCATCAGATTCTTCCCTCCTTTCTCTCTCTCTCTCGCTCTCTTCCTCTCCTTTGCTCTTTACATGTATTTCTCTTTCTCAAACTGACCAAACCAATAAATCTCTCTCTCTCTCTCTCTCAAACTCTCTCTCGCTCTCGCTCTCTCGTTCTGTCTCTCTCTCTCTTTTTTCATCTGATTCTTTTTCTTTTGTTGCAAACTTTGTCACATGAGCCAAGCCAGTCTCCCTGATAAGATGTGGGTTATGGGATCATACCACACCGTCCCATGTCACCACCACTACCAAAACGTGAAACACTCCTCCCCTGCCGAGCCGAATTCATCGCTGACGAACCGACCTCCTAATGCAGACCGCAACCGCATCTCAGGGCCCAGTCTTCTGGGCACGACTCTGTTGAACGCTGCACACATGGAAACGAGCGTCGCTCCTCAACACGCGGTCCTTTACCCCTGCCTCCTCTACTTTTCTTTCCGTTTGCGCCGTTGGCGTTTGGTTGCTTCCGTGACGTTCGACGCCCCCACGCCCCCAGCGTCCCCTTGTATTCATATGGTAGTTTGGCGATGCTTGTGCCCCTCCCCCTTCACAGGCATTCTCTTTTCCTGAGTTGGTTGAGCTTGCAGTTGCGCTTTTCCTTCTCTCTCTCTCTCGGATCTCTCGAATCTCTCGAATCTCTCTCTCCCTGCTCCTCCGCCTGCTCCTCCTCCTTCTTCTCCTCCGCCTCGCCTGCTCGTAGCTTGCCCTCTCTCTCTTCCGGCTGACAGGATGGCGTATCAGACCAGATGCGGGCCTGGTCCGTACGTGGGCTGCTTGGCATTGGCAGCATTGTGGTCGATCGTGGCCGTCCGAGCCGATGTTCCGTCCGTGACCACCGACATGGCGGGCAACCTGCACATTGCCTCGCCGCAGGATGTGAACGTGACAGCTGAAACAGTCTACGTCAACGGCAATCCACGTGTCATCACGGCCGCCGCTGCATGGAATGCCATGGTGGAAGCCGACCCTTTTTTGCTCTGGCAAAGCCCGGCCACGGAGATTGTGGCGCGCGATCTCTCGGAACCCACCGCTGTACACGTGGCAGACCTGGACAATGATGGCTGGCCCGATGTGATCGCAGCCTGCCCCGTCTCACGGCAGCTCGTGTGGTATCGCAACCTTGGGACCAGGAAATTTGGCCCCGCCATCGAGGTCGCCTTGAACCTCACCACCCCCAGTGCCGTGTATGCTGCCGACCTGGATCAGGATGGTTGGGTCGACCTGCTCAGCGCCAGCGAGGTCGATGGCCACGTGCTGTTTCACAAAAACAACGGCGACGCTGGTTTTGCCGTCCCACTCGTCTTGAGCATGAGCGCCATCGGTGGTCACTCCATCACCGTCGCCGACCTCGACCAGGATCAGCACCTGGACGTCTTGGTGGCAGGGGGATCGAACAACACCGTGGCCTGGTTTGCCAACCGGGGCGACGGCACCTTTGCGGCCCCCTCTTTCCTGCCCGTAACCAATGCCGCATGTGTCGTAGCGGTTGACGTCGATGGCAATGGCGCACTTGACGTGGTGGTTGGGTCTAGCTCAATCGGTGCCCGGTGGTTTCCCAATCATGGCAACGGCAGCTTTGCCAGCCCCATTGCCATCACAGCAAACAGTGCGGTCCAACAACTCGCCACGGGTGACCTGGACGCAGACGGTCACGAGGACCTGGCACTCCTGCTGCCCGATGAGGAAGCCGTTGTCTGGTACCGCAACTTGGGCAACGGATCTTTTGCGGCCACCCCTCGCACTATAACCGATGGTCTGTATGAAGGGACTGATCTGTTGCTAGTTGACGTCAATGCCGACGACCACCTGGATGTTGTCGTGGCCTCATCCTCGGAAGGCACTGTCAGCTGGTTTCGCAACAGCCACGCTGCCGCCGGGGCGGCCTTTAGCTCGGCCATGCTTGTGGCCGCCTACGATGAATACCTAGGCCTCGCCACAGGTGACCTCGATCAAGACGGTCACATTGACATTCTATCTGTCAGCGCCTCATCCATTCCCGTCGCCTGGTATCGCAACATTGACTGGAATCTACTGTAGTCTAGTCACGCTGAGTTGACGCGCGTCATCGAGCTAGGCCGGGGCCCTTTCCAGTCACAACGTGTCTGTCAGCCCTGCAGCTCGCAATCTCTTTCTCCCCTTTTTGATTAACGACAATCCCGGTCCATCTGTCGGAATTGACGATATCACGCAACATTCACATGAACCTTTCTCCCCAACTCACGAACAAGTACACATCCATATCAAAGCCGTTCACAGTGTCGCTTAAGAGCTGCCTCATGGATTATTTCCAAAGCTGCTTTCACGCACGGCTAAATAGCACGGCTGAATAGGCACGCCTGAACAGTAGTACAGCTGAACAGTACAGCTGAACAGCACAGCTGAATGGGCACGACTGACTGTACAGCTGAACAGCACAGCTGAATAGGCACGACTGAGTTGTAGTAGAGCTGAGCAGCACGGTTGAACTGGCACGACTCTGGCTTCGACTGCCTTTGCGGGTTTCAAACTGCCATTTCTCGCGCGCGCGATTCGTCGTCTATTTTCGGATGATGACAATTTTTACCCTGTGAATCGACGTTCTCAACCTCTGGTATCGTTTAACAAGCCCACACGTTCTCTGCAACGATCAACAGCCCGATCAACCTCTCTAATCAACACTGTCATTCCCTGCAAACTCTTCTCGGATAGCACGCTAGCAGGCCCATCCCTCTAAAATCTGCTCGGTCCTTCCACATCTCTCTCAATGTCGTTTAAAAAATGCACACTTCTCTCACCTCCTCATCATCATGTACACATTTCTCTCTCTCTCTCTCTCGTATTTTTTTCTTGCTCTCTGCAATATACATCAAAAGGGCAGCGCCCCTGATGCTCGTGTACATCTCGACATTCAAGAGGCGAGAGACGTAAGAACCGGACGCAAATCAAGCCACGGCCTGTGCCAGGTGTATTTGGATCTTGTGGAAGAGTTACGACTGTCACAGGTGAGCTCGCGGGGGTTCTCAAGAGTTTCGGATGCCCTTTTCCTGTGAGCCGACGAAATTTTGGAGTGTTGCGGGACTTTGGGCTCCGGCATCGCGACCGAACGCCGAGCGCCTACAAGGGCCGGTGCCATCCATCGCCCCGTGTGCATAAGCATAGCTCACCCTCAATGTCTGCGGCGATGCGTCTTCATCCTTTAGGTGTTTGATTTTTATTTTTATTTTGTATCGGCTCCTGTCGCGCATTCTTTGGCGCCTCGACCCAAAGAACATCAGCATGTCCTCCACCTTGATGCCCGTGGATACACGCCCACGGACAGGGACGCTATCATCTTCGTCGTCCCACTCCTCGTTGGCCTCGGCAGTACTGCAAACAGAAGATTTGGCCGCCTTGCCCACAGAACGCCTCCTGCCTCAGGCTCAGCAGTTGCAACGCGACGTCCAACGTTTGGACCGCGAAAATCGCCGGCTCCGTGAAGCCTGCGCCGCCTACCGAGTTCTTCTGAACAAGGTCTGTTTGTTCTTAGCCCCCGCAGGTCACCAGGACATCTGATACTGCACTGCACCGCACCGCACCTCACGCGCGCACTCCCCCAGGAGGATGACGTTTTGGAAGAAATCATGTCCCGTCGCATTGAGGTCATTGAAGCCCGCTTTCAAGCGGCCGAGCTCGATTCAAAGGAGCACGCTTACCTCAAGGTTCATCTTTACACCGGATCCGTCTGCCACCACCGGTGCCCACTCCCCCTTGCTTTCGCTCACCGCCTTCTCAAAACTTCAGGACAAAATGGAGCGCTTGAAAAAGGAGAAACAGGATCTTGAAGCGCAATTGCAGCGAGACGCAGCGCGCATCACTGCCAAGCTTGACCAGGAGAAGGCTTTCCTGGAAGAGCAACACCGCACCTTGAATCTCAACTCGGAAACGGTGCGTCCTGTAGCCATTTTCCGCTCCACGACTAATCGGCAGCGCACTCAGCGCCACGTATGCTCATTTGGTTGCACCGACCTATTTGCAGGGCCATCTGGATGGGTCTTCAAGCCTGTTGACCGAGCTGGCAGACGAAGTGCTGCGCCTGCGTGCGCTTTTGGTGGTACGTGTCAATGCGCCTCGCCTCTGCCCTCGGACGGTGTTTGAGCTGCGCACCATCGCTGTTCGTACCCGCTGGTCAGACGAGTTGCTGCTGGGATGGCTGCAGGCTCACCATGATTGGTCCCTTGCATGCATCATCGTGTGTCTAGGCGGCGGGCCGAGCTGAGAGCATGCCTGCAGCTGCCCGGCTCGAGGATGTGACGGCTTTGCAACAGGAGAACAAGAGCCTTCAGCGGAAAGTGCGCCATCTTCAATCCCAGGTGGAGAGCCTGACCCGCTCTCAAGGCGAGGTGAGGACCTGAATCTGGATTCCACCAACTCCGCCCCGCACCCTCTATTGTTCGCGCAATACTCCTCTTTGGATCGAGCAGTGGGCTCACCAGAACCACCCCGCGTTTATTTTTTTGTTTTTTGTTTTTGTTTTTAACGTATTTTGTGTGATGTGTAGATGGAACGGAGCTATGAGATTGATGATGAACGGCAGTTCAACTTGCAGCGCACAGAATCGCCCCTTTTGGTTCCACCCTCGAGCAACAACTCGTTCTCGGGAGGTCATCCTCTTGGCTTCCTCTCCAGCTCGCCCAGTACCCATGGCCTGGTAGGTACTTTTTTAGCGTTCCAAAACTCCATTGTTCGCCCCGCCCCGCCTTGTGCTTGAAAGTCATGCTTCGATTCCCGTTTGCCACAGCGTGCCCAGGCTCGTGTCTCGCGTCCTCGCAGCGGCAGTGACGCCTCAATGTACGTAGGAACGTGGTCGCTGGAGATTGGCCGGCATGGGCAAACGCGTAGTTGACACTCACGTTGCGATGGCTGAATTCCGTGCTTTCTTTGCGTAGCTTGTCAAATTCCAGCTTTCGAAGCGGTATCCTGACGCCGTCTGGTTTGGGGGGTCATCACACGCCTCACAGCTCGGTGGATTACAGCGCCATGTCCAAGTTTGATCACGCGTAAGAGGTGCCCACGCGTAAGAGTTGCCCGCGTGTAAGAGTTGCTGTCGTTGTAGCGGGTTGCCGGTGTTGTTGGTTGTGACGAGTTTTGTTCCCACCCAAGTTCGTTGCCGTCTGCCTGCAGTGCCCAGGGGCGTGCCGAGTGCGCTGTTTGTGGTTGTTCATGTTTACTCTGGCAAGAAAATGAGCCATTCCCAAACTGGAACCTTGTGCATAAGTTAAAATTCAGAGTTGACACTGGTCATCCTAGCCTCGTTGCGACACAAAATTTTCATCAGTCGGTCATTCCTGGGCTACATCATCAGCTCCAACGCTCTCTGCTTGTGTTCGCTTGGTTGCTGCTTGGCAAGTGGACGTGGACAACCATCCAAAGCCAAAACCGACAAGACAGACATGGCCTAGGGGCTGTACTGTCAAACATGAGAGGGGAACCACCATGTGGGCGTCGCAAGTAAGACTTGGGTTAAGTGCACAAAAAAAAACTTGCCAAAATTATGAAAAAATATCAAAAAATTCTAAAAGAGAAAAAGTCAGATAGAAAAGCACAAGGAACACACACACACACACGAGTGCTTGTGGTGCATTTGACATCCGATCGCCTGTTTAGGCCTCCGGCCCCTCTGTCTCCGCTCTGTCTCGGCGCTGTCGCTGGTTCTGCCCTGTGGTCTTGTGGCTGGAGTCGGTCCGGTTTGTGCATCTGCGCCGCTGCCTCTTGGTGGGAGGGCGCGCGTTTTGGCACGGTTGAGCATGGGCAAGGGCAAGCATCACCACCCCAAGCATGCGCACAAGCACAAGCACCACCACATGCCCCACCTGCCCCACCTGCATCATCATCATGGCGACAAGCACGGCAAGGTGGGGCGCCTGGGCGCCCATCATATGGATCGTCACAAATGGCAAGGCGGAGAAGAGGAGCGGCAGCTGCGTGAGCAGGTCGGCAAGTTGGGTCTCGAGGTCGTCGACATTGAAGGCGATGGCAACTGCATGTTCAGGTCAGTGGTCGCGTTGAGGGTCTCGAACAGGGGAAGGGCCATGGTGGGTGTGTTTGGAAGACGATGACTGGCAAGGTCTCTTCCGCGTTTGGATGACAGATGTGTGCATGCGCCGCTGATAGGGCCCTGATGCACCAGTACAAGGGCACGCAGCATGCTCATGGCGAGGCGCGAGCGCGGGTTGTGCAGTACCTCAGTGAGCACCGGGCCGACTACGAGGCCTTTGTGGAGGATGACACCTCCTTTGACGACTACCGTGCGTTTTTCTGCGCTTGCTGACCTGCATGGGTGTCTTGGGGCCGGGAAAAGTTGGGGCAGGGAAAGTGTGTGGCAACGCATGTGCGCTTGCGGGGCGCCTGGATACCGGGATGGGCTAGGCCTGTTTTCTAACCTCTTATTCTTCCCCGCTTGGGCTCCCTTCTCTTGATCTCATCCTGCGGGGATGAATCTGACCCGCTTCCTGCAGTGGCGGAGATGGGGCGTGATCGGGTCTATGGCGATCAACTGGCTCTGGTGGCCTTTGTGCAGGCTTATCAGGTAGATGTCTTTGTACATCAAGTGGGCAAGCCAGTGTGGATTTTGCGAGCTGCTGCGGACAACCGCCCAGCGGCTCGTCAAATGCACATTATCTACTACGACTGGGAGCACTACGATGCGTTGCAGCACGTGAGCTCGGGCAGTCATGATAAGCAAGACAAGGGCATCTTTCTCGGAGCCAACGATCTTCACGCGGGAGCCGACTCTGCCAGCGAAGGGCGCCGGGCGGAGAACACGGCCCCGGCCAAAGAAACCTCGGACCCTGCACCAGCGGTGGACCGCGGCGAGGGCAAGGGCAAAGGTAAAGGCAAAGGTCATGGCGTGCATGAGAGGCCGGCCAGGGTCAGTAAAGCCTATAAAAAGCAGTTGAAAAAGCAGCAGCGAGCCGACAAGGCCAAGGCACAAGCCGAGGCTTCGGCAGATGCACCTGAGGTGCAGCTCGACTCATCAGTGGGGGCGCTCATGCTGTAGACGCCTGTCCCTGCACCCGGAGTGGTGGTGTGGGTGGCTGTCTAGCCACCACGTTGCGCCCAAAAAAACAGTGACCAGATGAACCGATTCACACTCAATTAATTGATGACCAGAGCGCGACACCCACACGACTTGGATCAGAACTGACGCAGACTTGTAAGAAGGAAGCACAAGAAGCACAAAGATCAACCAATTGTGGCCAAGGGTAGCATTCTGGAAGAGAGGCGCTCAGCGCCGCAAAAGGCAAGCAAACACAAACAAACAGGCCAACAGGGGTGCGGTGTCAGGAGAGGTCGGGAAGGGGGATGTTGGCTTGCATCTCGAGTTCAGCCTTTTTGACTGGTGAGGGCGTCATGGTTCAAAAAAAAGTTGCGTGAGGAGGGGTGGTGATAGAAGGGGCGAACGGAGAAGTAACAGGGGTCGGATTGGGCAGTAGGCGTACTTGGCGGCAGAGCTTTGGTCAGGTGTTCCAGTTTGGTGCGATTAAAGCTGAGCAGGGCTTTGCGGCAAGAGGCGATGGTGCCTAGGATTGGAGATGCAAGGGGAGGATATGGAGAGGGGGTGAGGGATGGTGGTGCTCTGAAGGATGGGCAAAGCACAGGGCTGGGGTGCTCACCAGCGCGAGACAGGGTCCGCAGGGTGCAGTCGTAGTCGCCCAGTCGGCGAAGGAGAGGCATTGTGGTGGCCAAGATTTCTTCGACGTCTTTGGCGCACCGGAGAATCGCGGCGCCGGTGGCCATGTTGAGATATTTACCTGCGAAAAGCGCGCGCGAGCTGTGAGACAATGCTTCACGCCTCGGGTCGAGGGGAGTCGGGCGCAAGTAACCGGGCGTACAATTGAGGGTGTGCTGGATTGAGCCGAGTCCAAACTGGCCATGGTATTTGATGATGGCCGTTCGAAGAGCCTCGACCAGCCTGTGCTTGACAAGTCGGCAGGAGGAGCGGGAGTAATTCAGCACAGCGCACAGGCGACACAACATTGAGGACGGAGCAGCAGACCAAAGACAGGGCGCGAACAAGATCTACAAACCGCTTGGGCGTCATGGGCTTGGCCCGTGATGGCGGGCTCTGCTCCCAGCACAGCTCGACCAAAAAGTAGCTAGCCGTATCCCGCCATGGGGCGAGAAAGAGAGAGACAGAGAGAGAGAGAGAGAGGCGGGGTGAGGGCGTTGATCATTGGCACACACACACACACAAGGGCAGCGCTGATGCCAGCGTCATGTCCCGTATCCAAAGCCTTCTTGTTCAACCTGACCATGACACCATCCACAGTCGAGCAGGCCCAGTCCCAAGAGGGGGAGAGGGCGGCTGCCGTTTTCCGTTTTTTTTTTTTTTTTTAATTTTTTACCGATTTTTGAACCGCACCATGACGGTCGGTTGTGGAAGAATGATAAATGTTACACTTTAAACTACTCAAGATTATGGTCACTGTATTCGTATATATGAGACTGATATTGATCACTGTGTTCGTGTACTGTTCGCTTTTGGTATTGATCACTGTGTTCGTGTACTGTTTGCTTTTGGTATTGATCACTGTGTTCGTGTGCTGTTCGCTTTTGGTATTGATCACTGTGTTCGTGTGCTGTTGACTGTTCGGCAGACTTTCAGTTCGGGGCAGCAAGGCACCGACACTTCGCCGACTCTTTGCAAGGAGGCGGGGTTGGCAGAAAGCTTGGCTCCGGCGTCGTGTGTGGCAACACTGACGAACCTTTTCTTGGGTGCCTATGGTCAGTCGGCCGGTCGCTTTTTTTTCTCTCATGTCTCATGCCGCCAAACATGATCGATTGGGGGCAAAAGCAAGACTTTAGGCAAGGGAGCACACATCCTACCTGAGAAAAAACGCAATCAATTTCCGAAAACACCCCCTGGCCCTAAGAAGATAAGAATAAAAAGGCAAAAGGTCCGTAAGGGTCCTTATGGCACGCTCATATGTGCCCGTCGGCAGGACCCTGCAACCCCAAATGTGGAGGCTGCCAAGTCATTCCCAAGAAGTGTGCTCGGGGAGGATGGGGTCGAGCCCCGTGCACGAGTGCTCGAGTCTGCGTCGTGTGTGTGCAAAACGTATCTTTGTGGGTGTTTACAGTTTTAATCAGATGTCCCAAACGCGTGTGAGTTCCGTCAAGTATTGCGCGTCATGGGCATTTGGGATACATGAGCAAGCCAACATTTTCGCTTTTCGCTTTTCTTATTTTTTTCTGATTTGCAGACGAGTCGCATTGGGTAGAGCTTATGAATCAAGGAAGAGTCGGGTGTTTTTCATTATGCCATCGGACCGACCCAGGCTCTACCCGCTGCCATTTGACCAAAATGTGTTTGCCCTGGAGCCCGCGACTGCCCCTCTCTCTCACAAACTCCCACACCCACAGCCCATGACCACGACCCGATTGGTTTACGTCACCGCAGCTGGGTGAGATCGTTGCGTGCGGGGCCGTCTGAAGTTCTGCGTGTCCCATCAATTCCTCACCTCGTCCCACAACAATGCGTAAACCTTTCTGACACCAAAGAAATCAAACCACGTGTCAAACACAACCCATCTGCGTGACAAAAAGTTTACAGCGATTCGAGTCCTATGAGTTGTCCGATCTCACAACGCGATCGTCTGGCCATCGTGTGATTGACGCTGCACGTCAGTGTGATACCCTAGCAAGAAGCACCCCATGACGATCCAAGAGGTCGGAGAAACAGATCTGTCCGCGGAGAGGTGTGCCGATCAACCCTCATTTCCGTGTCTCCAGCCTTGACGACCACCACCCCTCCCGTGCCCTACCGTATGTTGCGACCCGGACAGTGAAAGGAGATTCCTTGATGATAATCATACGGCCTGGTCTTGAACCGTTGAGCTGTTGGGCTGAAGCCGACCCCCGGAGCGATGCGAGAGGGGCGGCACTCAAAAAGGTGTGCGATGCAGAAAAAAAAATTAATAATTTTATTGTAAATTTAAGAAATAGCATCACAACAACGACGAGCCAGTGTGCAGCATCTGCGTCGTTGCGTTGACGTTACTTTTCATTCGACTCCTTGACTGACGTTTTGTATGGTCGAGTCGTATGTGTCAATGCGCTGTGCATGGATTCCTACAAACTCTGCGCTGCGCTCCTGCTTGCTGAAATGAACTCATAATATGATGAGGTGATGATGGTGAGGACCTGATGACATGCGTTGGTTCATCTGCCAATCTGAGCATCTGGACCGATGGACTGAAACGACTGACCGACCCTTCCTCCTTGTCGCACTCTCGCCCTTTCACCCTCTCGCCCTCTCGCGCCTGCTTCTTGGCCTGATCAGATTTGTCTTGCTCCTTCCATCTTCGCGTACTGACGACATCTTGACCCGGACACACAACCACAACCGCCTCGCACCCACACTCCAGCCCACAGACCTACTGGGGTTGGAAGCGATGATGAAACCTTGTGCAAAGGCCTCTTTGGCTGCCACCGCATTGCTTCCCCTGCGGTGAGGCCAATATTGTACGGCCGTGCCGCTGGATGCACAGCGAGAGAGAAAGAGAGGCAGAGGAAGCACCGCGTCGTCCGACACCCAACACTACGCACAGAATTACGCACCACGCCATCTGACATGGTCATTCTGCTCCAGTCCATCCATCGCGTTCATGGTCCCGCTGTCCTTTCCAGCGTGCATCACACGACTACTTGCTTGTCCACACCTTGACAGGCCGCCCAACCCTGCATGAATGAGTAAGGGAGAGTATCCAGAAGCAACCAAAGTATTGGGGCAAGCACAAGACGCGCGCTTCTCGTATAAATTGAGGGACGGAGCGTGAGTGAGATGTGATGCGATGAGACACAGAGAGGGACACAGAGACAGAGCGAGCGAGAGACAGAGTCGGACACACACGCACTTTGATGATGTTAGGGAGCTCCTCACTCACCCCCAACGGTCGTCGTCGTCAGCATCCGAAGGACGCACGCCGTCCCCCTACGCACCCACCCACCCACACGCACACGCACCCACATGAACCCACACTCATACGAACAGTGTCCCGTTGTCTCTGACATTGTGATTTCCTCCCTCTCTCTCTGCTTTTGTTTCTTGATCCTTCTGCATCTCTGAATGGTTTTGGGCGAATCCAAACGCTCTCTGGCCTCGAGTCGCAATCGCCCTCATCTCTGAAAGACTGTGCATTGGTGCATGGGTGAACTCGCCCTCTCTCTCCCTCTCTCTCGCTGATTCTCACAGTCTATCACTGTCTCTTACGGCTCTCACACTCCCCTCAACTTCTCTCACCTCCCTCCCGCCCTCTCTCTCCCTCTCTTTCCTAACGCGTTCACACACACACACCTCCCTGTTCCTGCCTTGAGGGATTTGTTTGTATTTTTTTTTTCAAGCTGTGGCAGGTGAGCGCTGGTCGCGTCGGTCGGTCGATCGGTCAGTCGGTCAGTCAGTCAGTCGGCCGGTCGGGTGGAGCTAGAGACAGACAGATCATTTGGCCGTTCTATTGGGTTCAAGGTCCAGCCATCCCCCCACCACTCCCCCCTCCTCATACACAACATTCACACGCTCGTGCCAGCCAGTCCGAACTGTGCAGCTGCGACGCAGCTGTTGTCCAAGACCAATGGCAGCGCCGTCGGATTTGACCCAAAACATCATGTCTTCCGAGCAGCCAACACCACAGGGCGTCAACACAGACACAGACACCCTCACTCACAGACACACAGACCGATACACATGCAGCCAACCCCCAAACCTTCCTGACGGCACAGACACGAGCTACACCTGTATGCAGGACACTTGGTCTATATGCCTCTCCCAGCGCTGCCACCCGCTCTGACCTGCCCCCGCATTATGCACACAGTTACTATTCGTGCTGGCACTCTCACTGGAGTGCCCCGACCACACACGCACACTCGTTCAGCCTGCACCCGCTCCCACGCTGTGCCAGTCCACCCACCCAGCCAAGCAAAGTTCGGGGCCGGTGGGCGATTTTTTTTTCTCTCTCCTTTCAGAATTACCGCAGCACAGCAGCAGACACCACACATCAGGGTTAGCGTGTCATCTCTCTCGCCTTGCCCACATGGCTCCGCCTTTGTCTCGAGACCTCTCTGCTTGCCCACCCCGCACCCCAAGCATCAGTCCAAGTCTCCAGCCAACTCTTTTTCTTCTTGGTATATTCAATTCCGGCGACTTCCGGCGACTCTTGCTCCTCAAACAGACGCACCGCCTCCTCTCAACTTGTGCTCACCTTGGCACACGCGATGCACACACACACACACACACACACCTTTTTCAGCCAAACACACACATACGCATCGAGCCAGCATTTGCCTTTACCAACACGGACATAACGCTGTCAGCATCCTTTGTGCCTTGCTGCCAGCAGGCAGCGCCTACGTCGTGTTGTGTGTCCTTGGCCGGCAGCACTGACCGAGCTGGACCAGTCTTTTTTGCCCAACCCGATTTCCCCCCCCATTCTCGCTCGACGATCATTTTTTCACCTGCTTCCTCAATGCCCCCCCCCCGCCTTTCGCTGTCTGTTTGTCTGTGCATCTTTTTCCTCTCTGTTTTGGCAGCCACTTGAGGTTTTGATCAAAAAGAGCCTTGTCTTGGCCTCTGTGTCAGGTGAGCTCGCCTGCACCTGCTCAGCCCTTGTTTAGCTTACACATCGAAATGAATCCCCATCATCCAAACACAAAGCCACTGTCGCCCTCCGTCCATCGTCCATCGTCCTCCTGTTCCTCCTCCCCCCTCTGCTCCTCACCATCTCTGCTGACTGTGGCCGAGCTCGTCTACTTGTCCTTCTCCCGTGCGCTGCACTTCCTTTTGCTTTTTCGTGTCTCTTGGCATCGTCACTTCCACCTGGCAGCGCCCGTTCTTCCCGTTGGTCTTTCATACCCCCCATATCCCGAGCAGATGGCTCCTGCTGCTCTGGCGCGCGAGCCATCCAAGCATCACACACACACACACACGCACACACACACACTTGTTGACACAAGAATCACGTGCCAGCACACAATCGTGTTTTTGTACTATTTTTTACTGTTCTTTGTCTTGACGGACGACTGGGTCCAATGACTTGCCTGTAACATGCACACCCACCAAGCCTCGTTATTGTGCCAGCACCAGGCCTGAGATGACACCCCATATGCTGGCCCGTCCGCCCTTGCTGCTGCCAATTCGGGGCTGGGGCGGGCGGGGGTTCTTCTTCTTGTTGTTGTTGCTGTTGTTGACTCTTTGTGTTGTGTTGTGTTGATATTTCTTTGTTTTTGTCGCGGGTGACACACTTGTGCCTTGTGGCTGTAACGTCGACCC
>NW_001865061.1:84664-95520 GCF_000002865.3 Monosiga brevicollis MX1
TTGCTTCTGCTCTTTTGGCCCCCAGAACGAGAGCTTACCCAATGCCGTTGACCCAAACGAGACAGAACGCTCCCGCGCTTCCACGTCATCAGACCTCCCCTTGCCCATCTGCCTGTGGCACAGGCCTCGCACAAGAATCGGACTTGACTTTGGCGCTGAGCGCTGTGCAAATGTCCTTGGGAGCCCCAAACGTGACGAAAGTGAGATCGGCCCCAAACCCCACTCCATCACACTCATATCCGCCTGACCAGGCTTGCTCTGTGGATGCTTTCCTGGGTACGTACCATGCGATGACGGCCTTTCGCAGTCAGCAGCCCAACCGCCCCCCTAAGCTTCTTTTCTCCCGTCGCCTCTGAAGGGGGGTGCTTTTCGTGAACAGACACATATGCATTCCGCACGTATACATCTCCGTGCCCCACGTTGCTTGGGTCCTTTCCTCCTCTTTCCCAGCCCAACACGCAATTGCACACTCGCACACTCGCACTTGCTCTGCACATCATGTTGAGAGGTCTCTCAGCCGCCCCCAAGCCCTGCTTTAATCACCTGTGCCCCCCGTTTAAACACCGACAACATCACAACAGATCCTGCTCTGGTGTTCCGCTGTTGCCACTACGTTGCATCTGCTTTGGCGCTTTCATATGAATGTGAATGAGAATGAGAATGTCCACGGTCGTTCGCCCACCAGCACACTCTCTTCATTTTCAATCTCCATAGCTTGCGTTGCACCAGCCCTCAATCATGTTGTACCCTTGCTATCCTTGTCATGCAGGCAGACAGGCAACTGCAGCTTACGGCCAGGGTGCTCGCCCCTCTGGTCACACAGTGCCATGTCCAACAGCGTCTCACCCCAGCACCGCGACGGATCCGGTCGGTTCATCCCGCTTCCTCTCCCCTTGCCGTCGTCTTGGTTTGCTACACCATGTCCCGCCCCTGTCCAAACATACACTTCGCCCCTGCCAACCACAGCCCTCTTACTTCCCCCACCCTGCTTCTTACTTAGCCGTCGGTGAAGATGGCGTGGAGGCTCGCTTGCTGGGCTTGCGCAGCCGAGAGCCCTTGCCGGAGGGGGTGACAGAAGAGATCTTGGCTGCTGAGCGTGCCGAGTTTCGACGCTTTCTTGCCCAGGACCGGTGGACCGAAGAGCAGCGCATCCAGATTAAGCAACTGCGCCGTCGTCGCCAAAATTCGTTTTATGCCCGACGCAACCGGCGTCGCCAACTCTCTGACACGAACGGAGATGCCAGCTTTGATTCGTATGCCTCCCCGAGCCAAAACTTGACCGTACAACAGCTACAACTACAGCAGCAGCAGCAGCAGCAGCAGCAGCAACAACAACAACAGATGCATTTTCAGCAGCAACAGCAGCAACAACAGCAACAACAGTCCCTTCATGGTGGTCGACGCCCAGAGGTTGGTTTTTTTGAGCCAAGCTGCTCGTTGCTCACTGCCCCCATCCTGCTTTTTTGTCACCTTTAAACCCTTCTGGCACGGTCAGCCTTCTGGCCCTTGCTTTCTATCGCTGCCGTCACAATCTGATTGAACCATCGCGCTTGCAACATACTACGCAGAGTGTGGGTGCAGACTTTGACGCGGCTCAAGCTGCGGCTCTGCTTCTGTCACGCAACGTGGCGGGTGCATCGCTGTCGGACCTGCAACAGATGGTGGCAGCTCTCCAGAATGAACTTCGGTTGTGTCATGAAGACTGCCAGCAACTGCTGTGGCGGTTGGCATGCATGGGGATCATGCCACAAGCCATCAAGTTGAACCGCAACTACTTGCCTCCTGCTGCTCTTTTCCCAGGCGCATCCATCCCCACCCAGCCAGTTCCAAAGCCGAACAAGTCCTCTGATCGTCCGGCAAGCGCGGTAGCAGGCACCTCGAATGTGTCCGAGACTGCAATGGAGAATCAGAATCAGAATGAGAGTGAGAGTCGCAATGTGGCAAAGCGACAACACCAGGATTCCGAGGACGAAGGCGAGGAGAGTCAGGGTGAGGACGTGGATGGTGCGGCCGAACGTGAATCCCGACTCTCATCTTTGGACGAGGATAACGAGGATAACGAGGAGGATGAGGAAGACGAGGATAACCGCCAGCATAAGAAGCGACCCGCCGCCCAACAGCAAGACGCACAAACCCCATCGGCCCACCTGGCCAAGAAGCGGGCGCGCAAGCTCAAGGCGCATTTGACACAGGGACGGCATGATCAGAGTGATGGAAGTGACGGCAGTGACTGTGAACGCGAGAGGGATGCTGGTGAGCACCCAGGATCAAGCCGTCCAAACAAGCCCTTAACATCGAAACGAAGCACCAAGCCGCCAGCCAAGCGACTTCAGAGCAACGAAGGCACTCGTTCGCAGACCAAGGGCAGTGACGCGGTACCGGCCGGCACCGTGGGCGTCAAGGACACATCCAAGGACCGCAACTCTTCGGGCGCCTCGCCCAACCTACCTGGGGTTGATGGCAAGCGCCGTGACGGCACCGCAACACCACCGCCAGCATCATCAAGGGGGTCTGGCAACCCGTCGTTGGCACCACAGACATCTACCATGTCCATGCCTGGATTCCCACCAGGCATGACCATGCCTCAATCCTTTGCCGGCATGCCCATGGGGGCCTTTCAAATGCCACCGGGGGCCATGAACATGATGCCGCACATGGCGATGATGAGTCGCTGGTATCCCGAGGCCATGGCTGGCTGGCGTCCGCCATTTGCGACCCAATCGTGGTAGGCATGGCAACGTGGACTCGTCTTTGCCACCACCATCCATGCGCTCTTGAACGCACTTTGCTGTTTGGCCTTTTGCCTTTCCGAAAAGGAACAACTTTGGTCGGTGTTGTTGTTTTTGCGTGAGCTGAGCGCATCCAGCTTTCCCCAAGTTTGCGCCGTGCTGCCTAGAAAAGGGACACGGCAACGCTGACCTTGTGGCGTGATGTACTGGTGATATTCTTCCTCCGCTTTTTTTTTTCCCAAGTCCCTCTCAGGTCAGGAGAGTGGTCTTTGATGTTTGACTGTTGGTGTTGTTGTTTCTTGTGTGGATTATCCGATTTTCTTTTCAGCTTTTTCTTCTTGTATTGGGAGGGATCTTTGCTCCTCTCCTCGCTTCCGCGTGGCATGCTGCAGGAGTCAGGTTAGTTAGACAGCAGTGGGAGAGGTTGTGAGGTTTTGCTGTTTCGAGACTTCGTTTTTTTAGCCAGTAGTCTTGAGCACCCAAGTCGCGACTAGGTGTTTCAGTTTTTTTTTTTTGATTATGCGATACATTTTGCGTGCATGTAGGTGGGCGTGATGGTGGCAGCGGTGTGTGCCGTTGAATAGTGCAGCAGGGCTTGTTAACTGTGTGTCGTCCTGCTTCGAGTGGGACCGGTGCCTTCAACCGTCCAAGTAATTGACGTTCTTCTTCTTCTTCTTTTTGAATCTTATGATCTTCATTGAGCATAACATCACGTCGTATTTGCTATCATACACTAGGACTGGCTCCACCTGCATCATGGCAACCAAGGCGTGACTGGAAACCGTATTTGACCCGACGCGCCTGCGCCGAGGGACCGGCGCCGAGTCAAATGCGACACACAGCCGCGCCTCCTCCCTCAAAAAAAACACTACCAAGCTAACATGAATCTTACACCTTACCGTTGGATTGGACCGCATGACGACGGATGGGGTGAATTTTTTTGAAGAAGTATGGGTCAGTTTGGGCTTTGGGGTTCGAAGAGATGGGTGTGTGTGGGTGTGGTAAGCATCAAGCATGTAGAATGGGATAAGTGTGAGAGTATGATGCGTCATGTGTGGCTCCGAGAAGATCTGCTCTCTTTTTCCTTACGTTTGGTTACTGACACGGTTTAAGAAGTTACAACAGCACTTAATGCAGATTATCGGCATAAACACACGTCATTATATACACATTCTCACATACTTATTGAAGATATTATGCAGGTTATTGTAAAGATGACAAAAGGTTTCCCCTTCTGGTAAGGGGCCACGATCAGATTCGAATCGTCGCGCTCGGCAGATGGGTGGAACTTGTCAAAGGGCAAAGGGCAAAGGGCGCAGGGCACAGGGCGAAGCAGGCTTCACGCCCAGCCAGCTGAGCTTGAGAGCTGGCTGCTCCATTTCTCGCCCCGTGGCCGTACACACACACTCAGATACACACACACACACACACACACACACACACACACACACACACACACACACACACACACACACACACACACACACACACACACACACACGCATGATGAGAGTGGCGGTTGCAGTGGAACGGCAGCGATGGAGCGGCAGGGGAAACTTGACCGCGAGTTGGCTTTTGATCATGCTTCTGCTCGGAGTTACGGTGCTGGAACAAACAGCCATTGAAGCGGTGCCCCTGACCCCCAGCAGCAGTACTGGCTCGCGAGTCGTCAACGAGGCAAACCGGGTTGCTACCACCGCTTGCCCCAATGTCGCCTTTGACGTGAAAACCGAATTCAGCGACGGTCACCTGCCCAAGGTGCAGATTCAACTGGCCCAGCCCCCCGCCGTCCACGACCGCAAAAAACCTCAGGCCGAGGAAGACCGCATCATCTTTGGCACCATGATCACGGGCAAGGATCGACTCCACGAGTTTCTGGCCGAAAAATCCGCCTCGGCCTTTGCCGCTCAAGACTTTGCTCGCAAGGTTCTCATTGTCGTCAACGACTCCCCCGACTACAGCATCACCCACTACGACATCCCCTGCGTCGTGGAAATCTTTGTCGAGCCAAAAAAGTACAGCCTCGGCAAGCTGCGCAACATTGCCATCAACGCCGTGCCCGTGGGCACCTTTCTGGTCCAATGGGATGATGACGGTGCGCCTTGGTTGGCCCTCGCGCTCTCACCCCCACCCTCTCCTCCAGCTTGACTGCACAGCCGCTTATCGCCCCACCCCCAATGGGCTTTCCTCCTCGCGCAGATTGGCACGCTCCGTCATACCTTAGCATGCAGCTCGCCGACTTGTACAAAAAGGATGCCGATGTGAGCATCGTATCCAAGCAGACTCGCTTCTTCGTGCTCTTGAATAGCAGTTACATCTATACCCGTACGCCCCAGCCCCTTGAGCCCCTTGAGCCCCTCGAGCCTCGTCGACCATCTGCTTTTGCCTACTTTATTGTCTTGTAGCCTTGCTTGTTAATGTTGTTGTCGACCCCGGCCCCAGTTCACGGTCCGCGCTTCACCCCCGGTTCCCGCGCGCAGTTGACCGTGGTATCGAAGGCAGTGTCCTAGCTTTCAAGTCACCCCAATACGCCCACGTCAAGTATCCCGACAAGGCCAAAGGGGAAGACTCAACCTACCTTTCAAATGTACGCAGGGCCGGCCTTCGCGTCACGCCCTGGTCCAACCCCTTCTGGGCCTACTTTCGACTTTACCACGGAGCCAACACCTGGAGCGGCCAGCACTACGGCATTCATCACATCAAAGGCGAGGGGATTTGGTGTCACATTTTCCACGGCCCCGACGATGTTGAGCGTGGCTGCACAGACCCCGTCCTCCTCGACTATCATTACACCATCAGTAAGACTTATGCTCCCTGGAAAAGCATCTTCGATCAAGTCGATCGTGAGCGACGCCATGCCGAAATCTTGAATAGCACAGGCTAGCAAATTAGCCCGGCCGGGCCAGAGTGAATAGTAGATCCTGTATAAAGACAATGCCGACCATATGACACCAAATTTTATGTTTTTTTTTTTTTTTTTTTTTGGAGAAATCATCGTGCCTATGCCCGCGGTCAAGCTCAGACGCGCGAGCCCTGACAATACGTCAATCTAATCAAGACAATCCAATTGTGGACCCGCATCAGAAAGAAGGGGCTGTGTCTTGACGTGCCTCGCTCGCTTTCAGCTGTCCGGCATCGTCCCATCCGCACGTCTCGAGCCCACCACTTGTCAACCACAATGTCGGAGAGCATCATGGCAAGGACAGCGAGTAAACTAATGCGCGTTCATGGCTGAAATGCAAGAAAAGACTGGATTATACAATCAATTGGCTATAAGCAACCCAAACCCCAACCCCGGATGAATTTGTCCCTGTACCTGATGCACAATCACACGGCTCGAGAAAACGAGGGCCCATGAACCATAGACCACCTCAACACTCAGTGCGAGGGCGTGCTGGTGTCAGCAGTCGCCTGAACTAGGCCCAGCTGCGCCATGAGTGGGTCGATGAGCGCTGCCACGGCCTCGTAGCTGGGCGCTGCTTGGCAGGAAGCAAGAAAATCCTCGCCCCGACTAAGGCTTTGCCCGAGCATGGGATCAATGGGGATGGCACCCAGGAAGGGGGCGGCAATCTCCTGTGCCAGCTTTTCGCCGCCACCCTTGGAGAACAGGTTGGTGCAGTCCTTGCAGTGGGGGCAAGCAAATCCAGACATGTTTTCCACAACGCCGAGAACCTTGAGGCGCGCCTTGCGGCAAAACTCGGCTTCGCGTCGCACATCCGATAGCGCCACACCCTACATCCCAGGCCCAAGAGCTTTTGGTCAGCTGGAACGAGCGAGCACAGCCTTGAACCGAGTCTGCGTGTATGCTGATTCACCTGCGGGGTAGTGACCAAAATGGCACCGTCGGGCTTGCATAGCTTGAGAGCATCCACAATGCTCAAATGCTCGTCAGAGGTGCCCGGCGGGGTATCAACTACCAGACAGTCAAGTTCGTCCCAGCACACCTCGGACAAAAATTGCTGGATCATGGCTATGCATTGTCAACGATGTAAAACCACGTCAGCGAGACAGGGGATGGAAACGCGCAAGGACGAGAAGAAGCGCGCTTTTGCAACGCATTGACAAGTGAAAGACAAACAGGCATTTTCGAGCAGAGCACAATACCATTTTTCTTGGGACCACGCCAAATCACGGCCTCGTCCCGAGAGTCGAGGAGGAAGCCAATTGACATGATGGCCAAACGCTGGTCGTATTTGTACAAAGGAACCCAACTAAAAGACGAAGTAGGAGGTGGGCCGGGGGCGGGGGAGGGGGACCAGAAGCAGGACGAGAAGAAAATAAGGTTAGCTCGACAGAACAACCACAGCCAACATGGCCAAAAAAAAAAAAACGCTTCAATCAGCGGCTTGATGGGCTTGATTGCGAGGGCTTGCTGGGCGCACGTACCCTTCGCTGCTCGTATGAACTTGTTGATCGGCAACGCCGAACATGGTGGGAATGCTGGGGCCGGTCAAGTCAATGTCCAACAAGCCGACCTGGCCGCAACGACCGCGGGAGAGCAGGTGCACAGGTGAACCGAGGCAAAGCTGTAGCAGTCGTGTTTTTTCCATGTTGGTTCGTTTGTCATCGGGCAAGCCCGAGCGCACAGCTGAGGCTGACCTTGAGCCCGCGGTGAATGAGGCCGATGGCCATCTGGCTGGCGACGGTGCTCTTGCCGACGCCACCTAAGAGTTGAAGGGTCCGAGGCAAAGGGAAGAGAGGAAGGATTGAGATGGCTGCCAAAACGGGCGCCCATTGGGGCATCGACTTGGAGAGCAGCGATGCCATCAAGCGTGCGGGGCGAAGACGTTGTAGGTACCTTTGCCGGAGAGCACAAGGACAATGTGTTTGACCCCAGCCAGTCGCTGCTTGAGCGTCTCTGTCGGACAAGCAAATCATGGCGGGATGAGACGCAGCACAGGTCAGCATGATGGAAAAAAAAAACGATCAAGGGCCATCCCCTTGTCGCGTCGATCACGAACCGTAAAACTCGTTGGGCGCCGCCATGCTGCCGTGTGATGGCGCGCGTCAAGAACCAGCACACCTCCTGCTTGAGCACCGTACAGGCTCCACCTGTACCACTCGTGGTGCAAACGTGATTTTGAATATCCACGGGGTTCCACCAGCGATGGGCGATGGGTCGATGGGAGAGGTGTGCTATACACACGTGCACCCGCTGCCGTTTCTCTCCTCCTGCTGCTGCTGCTGCTGCTGCTGCTGATGCTGATGATGATGATGCCTTTCAAGAATGAGCAGGGATGATGTCAGTCAAGAAATGTCAGATTAATCTCTCGCTCTCGAATCTCTTCTCTCGAGTCTCTCTTGAATTCTCTCTCGAATCTCTCTCTCGAATCTCTCTCTCTATCTCTCTCTCTCTCGAGTCTCTCTCGAGTCTCTCTCTCTCGAGTCTCTCTCTTTCGAATCTCTCTCGAGTCTCTCTCTTTCGAGTCTCTCTCGAATCTCTCTCTCTCTCTCTCTCTCTCTCTCTCTCTCGTCTCTCTCGAATCTCTCTCTCTCGAGTCTCTCTCTTTCGAATTTCTCTCGAATCTCTCTCGAATCTCTCTCGAATTTCTCTCCTCTCTCTCGAATCTCAAATCTCTCTCGAATCCCTCTCACTCTGTCTCTGTCTGTCTCTCTGTCTCTCTGTCGCTTTCATTTGTCAGATCCATTTGTCAGACAGACAGACAATTTGGATCACAACAACATCTCTCTCTCTCTCTGCGCGCGCGCATCTCAAAGGTGTCAGGGCATATTCATTCCAGCAGCAGCGGGCCTTGAGATCGCCTTGGCATTGGGCTGGAGTCTGCCTTGACTCTCTGTCTCGAGTCTCTGTCTTGGGTATCTGTCTTGGGTCTGCCTCGAGTCTCTGTCTTGAGTATCTGTCTTGAGTCTTTGCCTTGAGATCGCCTCAACCCAGTAACCTTGGTCTTCTTCGCCTCTGCATCGAGTTGTTGTTTTTTTTTTTTTGGCAGCCCCGGCCCGTGCTCACGTCACTGCAGTGTCCAGGAGCAAGGCCTTGTTCTAGATCCCCATCGACCTTGACACCCTGCCGTCCATGTGGCGACATGATGCCGCCACCGAGCATCCGAGCGTGCATGCTCGCCATCTTGGCCGTGGCGGTGATCAGCGTCTCGAGCCAGACAAGCCCAACAACAACCCGACCCCTCTATCACTTCACGCCCCCACAAGGTCCACGCTCGCACCCCCTTGCTACCCGGCTTTAGAGCCCTTGATCCCTCGACCCCTCCGCCCTCTTGTCAAAAAAAAAGTACATTTGACAAACATCCATACATGGTTCGCGTCGACCTCCTGCAGGCTGGATTAATGATGCCATGCCCGTTACCATTCAAGATCAGGTCCGTTGACTGCGCTTGCGGAAATTTCACGGCCCCAAGGCAACCCATGCAGTCCTACGATGCCCTGACCTCCATCTCCCTCACATCACAGACCTACATGTACCACATCTGCAATCCGACCTCGACCCTGCCTCCGTGGGCCCCGGATGGACACCAAGCCTACTGCCTGGCCACCAGCCCCGATGGCATTCGCTGGACTGCTCACGGCGTCGCCATGAACAATACCGGTGCGCTCATCTTGCTCACAAGTACCCCAGTCCCCAACCCAGTCATGCGCACAGTAGACCCCCGTCTTCATGCCTGTCGCCGCCAACTCACAATTTCCCTCTGTATACTCGCGTGTTTGTGTGCCCCTCTTTCTCTGATCAAGGTGGCACCGGCTTTGTTGTGCCCTTTGCCACCCTCAACAACTCTCATTTTACAGGTGCGTCTTCAGACCAGATTCAGCCCTTTTGTGCCATCCATCTCCTCTACCTCTCTCTTTCACACAAAACTGCTGACCCGCAGGCACCGGCTTTTACCTACATCAATCCGGTAGTCGGGCCGCGACGAGTCAAACAACCATGGGTTTTCAAACGGTGGGTGCTTGCTTCCGAGTCCC
Source organism: Monosiga brevicollis MX1 (assembly GCF_000002865.3). Classification (NCBI taxonomy): domain Eukaryota; class Choanoflagellata; order Craspedida; family Salpingoecidae; genus Monosiga; species Monosiga brevicollis. The sequence goes on from NW_001865061.1 coordinate 94,330, forward strand.
TTCATCAGAATCATGCTCCAGCTCTTTGGATCACCCTTGCTTCTCATCCACCCTCGCAGCTGGGTTCCAGCGCGTTGCTGCCACCACCCCCAAGTGCTGGCTTGAACATTTCCGGTGACGTTGCATTACTCAACGCAGCCAACAACTCGATCAACATCATCGTAGCCGCCTCCACTGGCATTCCCATGCAATACGGTCCGACTCCCGCCGTCATGCGCACGCATTGCGCACGCATCTTCATCTTGTCTCATGACCAAAATCCGTCCCTTGCCCACACACTAGGTGCCCCGGCCGCCATGATCTACACCTCTACGAATGGCTCTGTCTTTTCCTATCTCAGCACCCTCTGGACAGGTTTGGTGACCCCGCCCCCACACCTGGCACAAAAATCCGAACATGTTTTTAAACGTCCCGTTCACCATTTCCAGCCCACCCATGCTAACAAATTCCCCCCTTTGACCACCTGATATAAACGCAGGCACGGAGAAAGAAGGCCCCCGCGCTGAGTGCCCCAGCATCATCATTGTCGATGGGATGGCGGTCCGTGCGCTCAAATCGCCGCCCAGAGTGGTTTTGTGGGCCACCTCACACTAGTCCCGTCTCGCGCGTTCGTAGGTTTCCATCTGGTCCTCACCATCCCGTGGTGCAACGCTGTGGGAAGTGGGAACGCTGGACTCCAGCAATAACACGTTTCAGAGCCAGTTCACTGGCTCGGCTGACTTTGGTCCGGCCCCACCTAAACTGCTTGGTCGACCATGGCCCGCTCACTGCGAGCAACCCACACACATGACATCTAACCCGAATGCTGCTTGCTCCAGGCCTAGCCTATGCCGGCCGCCCATACCTGGATTACCTCAACCGTCCCTTACTTATGCTCTGGATCCGCGACGGCCTCAATGGTTCGGACGCCACACGTTTGATTGCTGTCATTTGGCCGTTGGGCTGTTGGGCCACCCCTTATAGCTATTCTACTGCACACAACTGTTTTTAGCAACAACCCATGCTGCGGCTGGATTTGCCAACTTTCAGAGCTTACCACGAGTGGTACGACCGCGATGACGAGATTCATACTCTCAGACACACACACACACACGCACGCACACACACACACACTCTCGCTCTCTTTTGCGCAGCTCAGGACCCGTGTTCGGCTGCCAATCTTGCCGCCCAACCCCCCCCCCCCCCCAAACC
>NW_001865061.1:95620-110017 GCF_000002865.3 Monosiga brevicollis MX1
GCCCAAGATTGAGCAACCGGCCACCCCCTTGTGCATTCAGGTTGCTCCTTTCCAGACACGCGCATTCATGGCACGCCTTCTTTCCCAGGTCAACTCGCTTGAAATGCACGCGAGCATGGCGGACGGATCGGAACGATTGTTGACGGGCACGCGGTATGCACATTACAAGGTGGGCGCCTACATCACGCACGCCAACGCCAAGTCTGCTTGTTGCCATACACATAGCACTCACCTCTCGCCGGACAGATGCAAATGCGACTCAATGCTACAGCTCCCACCGCCAATGGTAGCATGGCTCTGCTCAAATCCATGGAGGACCCTACTCAAGAGACCCGCATCTTTGTAACGGCCATTGAAGAGCAGCGTTGCAGTGATACGCCCATTGTTGCAGGCACGCGTTCAATGCGCCCCGTGCACCAACAACAGTCCATTGTTTGCAATGTCCAGCACAGGTTGCAGCACTGGACACTTATCCGACCTGGGCGCACTGTAACTTGCAGGCGTGGATCACCCAGGGAATGACATCAAGGGTGTGCCATTGTCTGGAACTACCAACACCTCTGTCTACTGTCGCGAGGTATGCAGTGTCGGTACAGACCTTGCCCCGCCAAGCCACACTGACATCCACTGGTGGCTCGTTGTGCTTGGATTCAGCTTTGCTGCAACACATCGGGCTGCCAAGGGTTTGTGTACGTGACCGCACAGCCCGGAAGCGGGACACCTACGTGCTGGCTCAAATCAAAATTGTCGAACCCACAACCACTGGCGGTGCGTATGCTTGCCACACGGGTCTTGCATTTATCGGCATGCTTCATCACCATGGGATGGCCAAACGTGGAGATATTTGTGAGATGGCTTCGCCTTTTGCACGAATGTTAGGTGGCTTACTCGGGAGTCGTGGCCGCGCCAACCGTGGTGGTTGGCTTGGACACGAGCAAGTAAGTTTGTTTCAGGTTGCAAGCGGTATTTCATGACCGTTGCCACCGATACCAACTTGCCTGCCTACCGTGTTTTGTGCCAATGGGTTTCACAATCTTTGTCAAATTTTGCTCTACTTAGAAGCTCAAATCGCACCGACGTGCCCAAGATGATTGTCTCGACGCGACTGTCTGCGAGTACGTCTGGCATTGGCGGATAAATTGGGATCAGGCAACAAGCGGCAAAATGTTTCGAGTCAATAAGAATACCATATGTTATCCGTGTTGTGCGACCGCACCATTAGACGCGTTGCAGGAGGCAGCAAACTCGAGTTGTGCTCCGGTGTTGGTTCCTCGAGATATGCCAGGTTTGCTTGGTGGAGTGTCTGCGTGACCCGTCTACTGACGGATAGCTGGGCTTGATGACTTGCTTACGCGACGTGCAAACGGACCTGCTGTAGGCAATGATTACAAACACTTTGTGCCAGATACCAATACCTCTGGTTCCTGCGTTGAGGCCTGCTGCAGCGATGCGCGATGCATGGTGGGATCCCTCGGAGTGTCCGTTTGGTAGCAGCACCTTCATCCTCACCGTCGCTCCGTAAAATGTCATTCTCAACCCGCCTGCAGGCGTTGACTTTTGTCCCTAGCCAGCCAGTGGACATGCCACCCTGCACGGTGAGAGCGGCGTGCGCTCAACCTTGTTCTTGTGTGTTTATGTTTTTGCTCTTTTATTTCAAGGTGGCTGTGACTGAAACAAGGTCTTGCTCGTGCATACATGCCCTGTCGACTGATATTTTGTCCCAGGCGGGGCAGCCCTGCTGCTGGCTCAAGTCTGCAGCCACCCCGGATCAGGCTTCAAGTATTCCAGGTGTTGCTTCGACAAACGTGACACGGTACGACCATTGGCTCGCTCCTCTCGGCTCAGGAGCACGGCTCTCTCATGTGAAGCGTTGTGGATGAGCCCAGGTGGACAGTGATGGTGGATATCGAGGTCGTGGTGGACAACACGGTTGTTGAGGTCTACGTCGATGGTGGAGCTGCGGTGCTGACCTTGCCCGTCTTCCCTACCGTCGCCGATGTGAGCGTTATCGACTTTGTCGCGCAGGTGAGTCCAGCACCATCAACTGTGCGCGCGAAAACTTTGGTTGACTTGCGCTGCAACGCCGGGCGGCACTTGACGCCTTGGACCGGTGATTCTTTCCTCGATTCCTCATTCTTGTCTTGGGTGGTTTTGCTTCTGTTTTCTCTCTTCTTTAGGGGGCTCAGCTCACAGTCACTGGCACCCAGATCAACCTGGCCAATGAGCAAAATCAAAGGCGTTCAGCGTGATTCATTCAGCTGTCTCATCTGTCGCCGCCGTGCCTCCGTGTCCGTTGCTGGAAGCTGGCAAGAGGTCGGAGGCAATGAGCTTGCTCCGCGAGCTTTTAAAAGTTACTTCCATAGTATCCAATTCATATTCAAACGAAAAGTCAAAGAGCGGTGTTATTATTCTTAAATAAGAGCTGATGGCGGGAGTCCCAGTCGGTACGGTGCACTTTTATGCTAGTAGCCGCCTGCAACGCCAAATGCTCGAGCGTCTCAATCCGGATTCGTTGTAACCTTGGCCCAGAAGAGCGTCAAACTCCTGAATAACACAGCTCTCGATTTATTAATGTTCCCTGTGAATCTTTCGACAAATTCAGATACTATTCTATGTTGTCCAACTGTAACGGTCAAAGTCCACACACCGAGCAGGGACCATCAACCGAACCGAGACGCGACTGGAGCGATACTTCCCTACCCTTCCCCTTTCCCGCCAAGTTATCATGAGCCATCGTGCATCATCCAATAACCTGATTTTATTTATTTATTTTATTTCGAGGAAGTGTGAGTGAGAGAGAAAAAAAAAAAAAAAAAAGCGAAAGTGTGTTTTTATTTTTCTTTTTGCGTGTGTGTGTGTGTGTGTGTGTGTGGTGAGTTTGATGAGCGACGACACTGACTTTGAACGACTGGAGCACGTTGGACGTTGGGTGGCCGACGCGACGGACGAGGCGGCAGGGAGATGAGAGCAGGGAGGAGGGAAGAGGAGGAGGTGGTGGTGGGTAGAGGGGTGTCAGTACGTCTTGATGACTGGTGTTTTGATGGGGGTTGTGGTATAGATACGGATCAGGAGCTCCAGCGCCATGGCGCTGGCGACCGAGTTTGTCGATGAAGCCGTCAAGGAATACCTCCTGTTTCGTGGCCTGACCCGAACATCGCAGGTGACACGCGCAAGCTCGGTGCTGCTCGGTTCTTGCGTGTTGAGCGGTGGATTTGAGCTGTGGGGATGGCTTGATCTTACCACGGTCTTTTGCCTGTGTCGCGCCATCCCATCTCCGATCGTGGCAGGTGATGAGCCAGGAGCTGGCGTCTGATAACAACCAAACCTTTCGCGTAAGCCTGGCCTTGGAATAGCACTGCGGCCCGCCAATGTGGAGGGCTGTTGCATAGAGCGTGTCGGATATTGATGCCGCTCTTGCTTTTGGCATGTCTCAGGTTGATGCCATCCTGAAGCAGATTCTGAACCATGTGGAAAAGAGTCAGCTCCTTGATCTAATAGATCTCTGGCAGCGACTGGAAACCCGCTTTTTTGCCCGCCTTGACCACAAGTTTCAGGTGAGTGCGATGTCAAACCGCACCCCCTGCCCATGGAAACTACCACATTCCCATCTCAGTCGTGCGCGAGGATGGCCCGGCTATCTTTAGGTTGCGGCCGGCAGCCTGCGCAGCTCCTTGCTCAAATTATATGCGGTTCATGCGCGCAAAACTGAGCGCACTGACAAGGTCAGCTCCTTGTCATCTGCTGTCTCTGTACGACGGCGACATCCCTCTCCGTCATGCACCTTCTCTCTAATCAAGGCTTTTTCTCAATGTTGATGGCGTACCCAGTTGGCCGAGCTGCTGCAAGTTATTGCCGCCGAGCATCAGCACCGTCCCGAGTGGAAGGATTGGATGGGTACGGTCAGGGCTTGTGCAGTCCTGATTCGACTGTTCTCTGCACTCTCTTCAAGTCGACATGTTTGTAGTCACACGCCTCAATGTCCCCCACGTCTGCTCTGCACAGCCCTGCCCTACATTTCCGATGCCGCAAGACAGGCTCCATTCCGAACCTACTTTACGTTTGCCTGGCGTGATACTTTTCTGGTCTCACTACACAATTTTCTAACGGCTGTCTTTCGACATTTGCGTACGTCAAGGCACCAACACGCATGGCTGCAGCAGCAACATCCGGAAAAAAAAAATAAAAAAAATTCTTCGTTCCCTGAGCATTTCCTCAGCGCTTGTAACTCACGGTTTCTCTCTGCTCGCTTAGCTCTGCCATTCTTGCTGCGCTACGAAATGGAACAGCGTCGCATTCAGTCGCTTGAAGATGAGATTGAACTGCTCAAGGTGGGTGAATCGTGTAACCGCCGGCTGTTGTCCTGTGCCCGGTAAATATTCGCCTCACAGTTTCAATTGTGGGCTTTGTCACGGAACGATCCCACACACCAGCGCCAAATTACCGCCATGGCGAACGTGACCGCAGCACAGCATCAGCAGGCACCACCAGACGCTTTGACCAGCACAGCACCCGCGCTGACTTCGACAGCCTCCACTCCAGCTGCTGCCGAGCGCGATGCCCCACATACCCCCGCCACCAGCGAGCGCACCCGTCCAGCACCACTGCCTTCGGCTCTTGCTGGTTCACCATCCTCTCCATCTTCTCAGCAGGGACGCTCTCCTGCCGTGGGACAGGAGCGACGGTCCATGACGGACGTCATCATATCGGATACCACGACTGTTGCCACGTGCGTGCGATCTGCTCCATCTCCAGCACCCCTCCGGCCTGGTAGTTCATCCTCTGACACTCAGCGTTGATGGTCCGTTTCCTGACTTTGCCAGGCCCACACCATCCACACCGACTACCCAGATGGAGGACGTGTCCTCCCTCGGCAGTCACCGCGCACGCTCAGTCTCAAGTATGTTCTCAGCATTTGAGCACTGGAAATTTTAGCCTTTTCTACTCAGGCATGGTATTCTGATTGTTGCGCACGCGCACCACCTTGATTCCAATCGTTCTTTTTGTTCCTTCCCAACTAGAGCTCAAACGGGAACCCTTTTTGATCTTCAGCAGCGTAAGTGGCATTGTTTAGCTTGATTTGGCTTCGAGCCGGCTCCCATCGGCGCAGGCTAACAACCTGGTGAGATAGGAGGCCTTTTGCGAGCATAGTGCGCCAGTGCGTCTCGTCAAGCGCGCTCCCTCTGGACCTCTGGTCATCTCCTACGACGAATCACACTGCATCAAGTCAGCTGTTCTGCGCGTTTCTGTGTCGTGGCGACTCGGAAGCGTCACGTCGGGGATCTCTTACATTCAGCTTCTTTGACACAGGCTGTGGAATGCCAGTTCTCTGGAAGTGGTCATGGCCTTTGATGCGCCCGAGGACCTCGTGGCCGCTCTGTGGTGCCAGACGCTTGATCGTGTGGTATGTCACCTCCGACTGGTCGCGTTTTGCCCGGCATTTTCTGCAAGTTGATGCTACTGATGTAGTCTTGCGCTTGTTGTTCATCAAAATGTGCTGTTGATGTGCGACCGCTTGCCACCCAAACCAGCAACCCTTTGTCCTTGTGTACGCGTCAGGGGCCCTGGCCCTGGTGTCTCCCATGCCCGGTGCTACTCCCACAACTGCCAATGTTCATGAGCATACCAAGTACGTATGCTTGAGCATGAACACACGTTTGGGGGGGGGGGAAGGTGGGCCTCGGAGGTGGAGGCGTGTGAGATGGTCATTGCCTTATCGCTCTGGGCACGGCGCTATGGTTCAGGGGCACGTGCCGTGTGGTGGATGCCGATGGTCACGCGGAGAGCAGTACCATGCTGCTTCTGGTTGCTGAAGGAAACGGAAGATCTTCCGTCCAGCGATGGAATATGGCGCAAATGAAGATGGTGGGCCGGTTTGCTTTACCGGAAAGCTTTGAGGCCGGCACTCGTTGCTGCTTCAGCTCGCCGCAGGTGGCAGCAGTGGGGTCTCAGACTGGCCAAGTCTATCTTCTTGGTGCGTCTTGCCTTGGGCCATGGTTGCTTACACGCTTCGAACGTCATTGTGATCCAGTTTTGCAAACAAGCGTGGTCTGACTTTGCTGATTCATTTATTTTTTTTTAGATTTGGATCAGGGCAAGGTCATTATGAAGTTGCAGCCACACCACATGGCAATCCGGCAGCTCTTGTGCGTTCTTGACCGAGCGCTTTCCCTGGGGGTTGGGCGCCTCTTGAGTTTTTACAGTCACCTTGCTTGCCTGCCTTTCATTCTTTTTCTCACGGTGTTTGGCAAACCGACCGTAGCTTCTCAGCGGACTGGAACCGTATTTATGCCCTGAGCCAAGATGGGTGTCTCAAATGGACCGATGGCCGTCGTCTCGGAGAGCCGCCAGGGGTGGTTCTCGACTCTCGTGCAAGCCCCGAAGAAAGTGAGGCATCGGTTCCCATCATGGCCACCAGCGATGGGGCTCAATTTTGCATCCTAGATGCAGAGGGGCGGGGCGATCCAACTCGCGCCCTCATCTTCAATGTACGCAATCGTATGGTGTCCTGCTCTGACTGCACATGACAAAGCTCACCCTCATGCTTAACCAAATCTCTTTCGCACAAAGCTGGCCGAGGGCGGCGAGCCCGTGATGCGGTTGGAGACGCACAGCAATCGCTTGGCGGCCGTGGATTGGACCGGAGACTGCATCCTGTTGGGCGATGCGGATGGAGCAGTGCGAGTCTTGAGCGTCGTTCGAGTCTAGGGGCATGTTGAATTTGAGTGACACTATCAGATGAGAGTAATTTCCCCCGCACCGGGGCTACCAGGCCGCGCCTCGCTCTGCTCTGTGGGCTCTTTTAAAACCGATGTTGATAGCCTTGCGTCTTGTTTCGAGTTGATCCCGAACCATGTTTAAGTGACCAGACGCGCATGCCTTGCAGCTGAAGGCCGTGGTGCGAGCAGTCCTGATGGTGTCTTGCCTTTTGTTGAACGATTGCGAGAGACACACCCGGAATGAGATAGAGTCAAAGTGAGACAGGCGGGGTAGAGAGAAAGAAGGCAAGTCGCGATGATAGCAAGCCACATAGAAACAACAAGACGAAAGGAAGATAAAAGTACCACAAGTAGGCATGAAAAGAAATGCGAATTTTCAATGATTTTCGCGAATTTTTCCGAGTTTTATTTTTATTTTTTTCGAGCTGACGAGGAAGAGGAGAGAGAGAGAGAGAGAGAGAGAGAGAGAGAGAGAGAGAGAGAGAGAGAGAGAGAGCTCGAAAGTGTGAGAGAAATACATTGCGTTGTTGTCGTGCGTGATGGCCGAGGCCGCGGAAGCGGCGTCGCCAGTGGGTGAAGCAGCAGGCAGTGAGCATGACGAGCCCGTGGCAAGGCCTGCTCGGCGCAAGGCAATCGATCTGAGCGCCTTTCACCCTGGCCAGCCGGCATCAGAGGTGACCCAGCTCAAGTAGGTGGCGGTTGCTTGTCAGGTCTCGTTGCCCCGGAACTTGCGCCTGTTCTTCTCGATCCTAGCCGCGCCTGGACTCAAGCATTGCATTGGGCCTGCTAGGGTGACGAGCCTCAAGGCCAAGCAGCTCGAGGCCCTGGACTTGGCGGCCTACACCAAGCTCACCGACTTGGATCTTAGCGGTTGTCAGCTGAAGGTGGGTCACGTTTCTCGATGCACCTGTGGTTGGATCCCTTTTTATTGGTTGCAGGCATCGCAGCCGCGATTTTTCACAAAAGTTCCCCCGGTTGTCCCTCTAGTCGCTTGAGCTGGCAGCCCTACCAAAGCTAACGCACCTGGACGTTTCGGACAACGATTTGCAATGGCTCAAAGGCCTTGTTTCTCTCCCAGCCTTAAAAAGCATTCACTACACTGGCAATCCTCGCATCCCGGTGCGTTAGCAGCCATATTATGCCCTTTGCAGCGGTATCATGACTTGCAAGCTCACCATACAGTGTTGTCCTTCGCTTTGGCCGCTACACTTGTCCAGGCGTTCTTCCCATTCTATCTGGCTTCTAGGCTGCCGGCTTTGCGGACGATCAACAACAACGTGAGAGCAATGATTCACGTCTGCACCTGTAGTTCTTTAACCTTTTCTCCATGCGCACTGTGACCTATCCCGTCTCACCGTTTTGAAGCCCACATCCATGCTGTTTCTTGTTCGCTCCTAATCCACCCCACCGTGGTACTGCTGGCATGCACGCACAGCCCCTCGGGACCACCCGCAGCATGGCCGAGCGCGTCGCGCGCGATGTTGACCGTCAAGTTGAGCAAGCCTATCAGAAACTCGGACTTCAAGAGTCGTCGGAGCACCAGGACCCAGAGGTATGTCTGCTTTTTGGAAGTAATGCCCCTGTCTCGTCGCATCTCACGTCTGTGTCATGGCATGGCTTTAGGCCGTGCGTGCTGCGCTGCGCAAACACTTCGCGGCCAAACTAAACCCCACTGATAATATGAAGGCGGGCTATGAACGACACATGTTATCACGCCTCATTGATCGCATGCCTGGAGGTCAGCCTGTATGCCACTCCCAACGTGTCTGCCATTTTGCAAGGCTCTTGCCTCGCTTGCTCCTACTGACCATGACCGCGCTCCAACTCGTCCTACCCAGCTCTTGAAACCATTTTGTCACGTGCACACGGTCGAGCTCGCGCCTCAGCTGCCAAAACCGCAGCCACCGAAGATGGGAGCCCAGCAGCCAAACGCAGCGCCACTGGTGCCGGCAGCGCTGGACAAAAGTCGACGTCACGAGGTGCAGGTCGTCCACGCAAGCCTCTGCCAGTGGATGAGAATGGCAACCCAATACCCAAGCGGGGCGTGGGTCGTCCTCGAAAGCCGCCGCCGGTGGACGAACATGGGAATCCCATTCCAAAGCGCAAAGTGGGCCGGCCTCGCAAACCGCCACCAGTGGATGAGAACGGGAATCCCATCCCAAAGCGCAAAGTGGGTCGCCCACGCAAGCCACCGCCAGTTGATGAGCATGGCAATCCAATTCCAAAGCGTCGGGTCGGGCGACCTCGCAAGCAGCCTGAACTCGACGAGCAGGGCAATCCTATACCCCCGCGCCGTGCTGCACGCCGGTCAACGTCCAAAGCTGAGAGTGCACCAACCACTGACGGTGAGGCAGCCTCGGGCACGACGACAGAAAACACTTTGGCTGAGCCGAATGGCGCCAAGGCTCCAACCAAGCGACGTAGTAGAGCCGCAAAGACTGCCGTTGACGGTGATGCTGCGCCGAGTTTGGCACCGCCACCCCCGACTGAGCCTCAGATTCTAGACATGGCCGGGCCAGTCTCGCGCATTCCCATGCCAGATGCAGCCGCAGAGCCAGTTCCCGTCGTCCCACTCGATCCCGTTACCGGCTTGCAGTTGCAACGCGCGTTTCGCATGGTAAGAAGGTGCCAGCGCAGCCAGGATTTGCGATGAGCAAGTATTTCCTCGTGGCTTTAGCCCTGCTCGACAATCGTTGCCTGCGTTTGCTCACGTTGTCCTCCCACTCAATCATGCCTACGACTACGCCAGCATCACGAAGACGATGCCAGTGTGCTCGCAGCCAAGCATGCGTGGGGTGTGGCTTGTGCGCCTCCCGAAGATCCTCGCTGTACGTTGATTATTATTTTTTATTTGTTTTGTTTGGGTGCTCAATCGTGGTGCCAAAGCCTAGTCTCCCCTAGCATTGCTTCCTCTGGGTTTGTACCAGGTGCCACACTGATGAGATGGCTTGATTGCATGTTGCTGGGTTGCGTACTTGCTGGTTGTGTAGATCGCACCGTGGCCGCCTCGGTTGGTGGCAGTTTTGTTTGCCTGGTCGATATGATAGCGCAGCGCGTTGTACAGCGATATCACTTCCCCAACGAGGTTGGCCATGTATCCATCTCGGGGCTTTCCATCTCCGGCAAGGGCGCATCCTTGTTTGCTAACGCTCACAACCCCGACAATATCTTGGGGTTACTCTGCGCTTAGGACTTTTACTGTTGTGCATGGAGCTACATTCCAGAGCTGCAAAGCAGCATTTTAATTGCGGGTGGTTCGTGCCCGAGTCCTGGCGCGTATTTGGGTGCAATCTTTTCAGTATGATGCAGTTGACTCTTTCATGCCTTCCATTGCGCTCGTAGGTCTGCAAGGTGTGCTTCACATAATATCTCCGGATAAGAATGAATGCTACGAAATGCTCGGCACGACCGCGGAACCCATTCACACGGTGGTTGTCCACCCTCGCAGCCCTCGCCACTGCATCAGTGAGTCCTCTTGCAACCGAGGAACCCGCGTCATGGCAGCAATTAGCGTAGGCCCACAGCATGTCCAAGTCATTTTCATCACTTTGGGGTCGTAGGTGCGGCGGAAGATGGTGACGTCACGCTGTGGGGACTGCCGATGCCGGACGAGCCGTACGACCTTCAAGCCTGGTATGCTCAAGTTTTACTTCCCTGCGCACGCTTCAACACGTTCCTTGTGTCAGCGCTGCCCCGTCTACTGCTTCAAGTCGGGTCGAGCCATTGACCTTGCGCTGATTGGACCGTTCGTTCCATCAATAGGACTCATGATTTGGATAAGGAGTGTCATTCGGTGGCTGTGTCGCCGGACGGCGAGCTCCTCGTTGCTGCACTTCACAGCGGTGACATGCAATGCTATAAACTGGATATCGCAAAGCCGGCCTCCTTCTTGAAGCTTGCGTGCACAATCCCGCCGCCGCCCGTCGAGGCCGTTGACACAGTGGCCTTTTTGTCCAAGCGTATCCTGGGTGCGTTGCTCGCATATCTTGCAGTCTCACATCACCTGTGTTGAACAACTTGCGGGCGTTGTCGATGATAATTATACGAGTGAGGAGGCCATGCCAGGGGGAAGAGCATCGCTGGCTCATTGTCATTGTCATCTAACGTGCTCTTGTTTCCAACATATCATTGCTGCGCGAGCAGTTACGCGCGTGCCTGGCTCGGCAAGAATGAGCCTATTCAAGATATCCGACGACGCATCGGCTACTGAGCCGTGCGGGGACATTGACGTTGTTCCACTTCCGCAGTATTTTGTTCGCTTTTCTGTCATTCCAACCAATCAAGGTTTGTAGATGCTTATTGAGGCGTCTGGAATTGTATTGCTCTCGCATGTTCGAGGCAAGCTTGCTCTTGACCTCACCGTGGGTTTGTGTGGTCATGCATTTTTGCTTGGGTCGACGCGTACGGGTAGCCGGTGTGGTGCAAGTCATGGTCCCAGGTCCTCGAGGAATGGTCCAGATTGGCACCGTCTCTGGGCTCGATACGAGCTCACCGTCGGCGACAACGCAGCACGTGCTGGTGCACGAACAGCTAGGCGCAACCATCTTACCACGACAAATGGCAGTTTCATCGGCCGCTAAGCGCCTGGTAGCTGCTTGTGAAGCCAACTACGTCGCAGTCAGCGAGCTAAACTAACGTGGCTGAGCCGCGACGAGCACGCCAACATGACGGTTATTTCATTCAAGACAGGGCCCTGCTGAGCGTTCCTCTCCTGATGTGTGCCGTTGTCTTGCGGGCGTCTGCATGTCTACTATTGTGTCCTGGGTCAAGCTGTGTTGGCTTGCTTTCAAATGAGATCAGTTACTGATTCGGGCCTTTGGCGCTTGATCAAACTGAAAAAAACAAAAAAACCATGGCATTTGATTTCTTTTTTTCCTTTTTGATTTTGTTTTACCAAGCAAAGGGGTCAAGAGGAAAGTCAACCATGAGATCAGATGAGAATTCATCAGGTCAATTCAAAAAGCCTTTGCAGTTTTCTGCGCCACAATAGCAGGGAATTTTCTCGTCCTCCATGGGGAACTGATAGTCGTAAGTGATTTCCTGGCCCTCGCGAATATCGCGTTTGCTGTAGATAACAATGTGCTTCTCCTGCCCAATAGTTACTGTCTGCGCCCAGGCGTTGGGCTAAGTAGCACACAGCAGGATAATACGTCGTGAGACTCAAAAACCTTTGGATGAAACGGGGTGTTCGGAATTGAGCGCGGTAAACCAACATCGCAGCTGTGATTCATGAAGCGGGCAATGTGCCCGCGTCGTGTGGCATCAATAACGTTGAGCTCGTCAATGCGGAAAAGGTACGAACTAAAAGCGCCCCCACAACATCATCAAAGACAATCAAAGACAAAGAAAGCAGCAAAATCGAAGCGAGGGCATGGTCTGGGGGTTTTCGGGTTGCAAGAGGTGTGGAGAAACAAAGGACGGGCTGGTTGACAGCAGGTGCGCACCTGCCAATTTTGACTTGAGTATAACGTCGCTCGCGCTCGTCGGCCACCGACTGGCGAATCACCTCGCCCACATATTCAATGACAACCTCATTGGCCGGGATATCCTGACGCCATGATGGGAGCAAGGAAGAGCAAGGTATAAAAACGACCAAAATGCAGGTTGTGAGACATGCTCGAGGGCAGAACAAGGCAAAGACGATTGCCTTGAGGGGGGCGCATTCACCGAATCAACCAACCTCCATCGCAAAGAGACCCCATGCATGGATTGTCGATCGACCAAATGCAAGCTTCTTGCTGCGTGTCTGCGGATATGGATGCGGTGACAAAAAAAAAAACAAAACAAAAAAAAAGAAAAAAACAAAAAACAAAAAAAAAAAAAAAAAAAGTCAAGGGATGGTGCAATAGCTCGGCGCATCTGCGATCAAAGGCAATACCTTGAGTTGCTGAATTAGGCCCACTTCCGCAGCCAAATTCATGTTTCCGGTCGAGGCCAGGGCGCTCGTCACGTGACGAGCCTGCCGCCGATTGTCACGCGTGGCGGTGCGGGCAACCTTTTGCACCTGTTGACGGCCTGCAGCGGGTCACGGTTTGTGAGGATGAGCGGCGAGGAAACGGTCATGGGGCGGATGTATGGGTAACAAGCAATGGACAGAAAAGAAGAGGCAGAGGAACAGGGCGAGCCTACCGGTAGCCACATTGGCACGCTTGGTTTCGGCTGAAACAAAGTAGTAGCCTTCGGCACGGGCGCATCCAGTAGCATGGGGGATGACCTTGGGGACTTGGGGCGGTTCTGAGAGTTCGTTCGGCTCGGCAGTTGGCTTGTGCTCGACAGAAGTCGCGATGAGCTGCGACTCAGCGTCAAGACTAGCAAGTTCGGCACGCAAAGCGCGCAGCAAGGCTGGAAGATATTGCGTGGCATACGCAGGAGCATGGTCCTTGGCCTTGCGATCGGTTTGCGCGAAGAGTGCTGCAATCACAAATTCCACGTCCTCGGCTGTTGCCGAGGCCAACCACGTTTCAATTTCCTGCTGGGCCTGCGCCAAAGCCTCTGGTTGATCCAGGGAAACGGGGGTACGCAACGGCTCGTCCAAGGCTTTGTCCAACGCTTCTTGGGCGGCTGCTTCGGCTTCTCGAGCGGCTTTGTCAGCTTCTGATTCAAGTTCAGCCTCTTGGGCGCGACGCGCGGCATCAGCGCGGCGTTGCGTTAGCCGTGCCAGCTGCTCAGATGCGTCTTCGTTGTCTGGCATGCTGTCTGCATCGCCATCATTATCATCCTCATCCACGTCCATGTCCTGCTCGTCCTCTGAACTGGATGAAATGTAGTCCCGGCGCTGCGGGGCGTCCTCATCCTCCGATGACTCATCGTCGGACTTGTCCGAAGACACAAGACCTGACGTAGGTGATAAGGCACATGATCAGCACCAGGTGCGGAAAAGCAAGGTGGTCGCTAAACATGGGTGAAGATGCGGGAGCAAAAGGGGGTGGGAGGGTGGCGTGTGCCAGAACGTACGACGGCGGGGCGGCGATGGGTTTGGATGGTAGCCCGCGGGCAAGAGTCCAACAGAGTGGAGATCTTTTTGCTCCACGCTGCGTGCAGCTTCATCGGCTTGTTCTTGACGTTGGCGCTTGCTTTCGCGACGATGGCGGCTCCAATCGACATGCATGGCAATCAAGTCGTCAATTTTTGGCTCAACCACCTGCGGGGAGTAGCGAAGCAAAAAAAAAAAAAAAAGAAAAGAAAACAGACCAAGGCAAAACATCATCCATGAGTGAATTGTGCAGTCACAATGAGAAGGTGGGCGAGCACAAGAGGCTGGGAGGAAACGAGAGGGGTTTACCTCGCGGTGCAGTGTGCGAGTAACAGCACGCAAGACGTTGCTAAAGAGTGTCTTGCGGACTTTGGCAAGGAGGTGGCGTCGAAATGAAGCGGCACGCGCTTCAGCCACGGCTCGAGGGTTGACTGGGGGGGACGCCGGGCGGGCAACTGCGGTATCACCCAAAAAGGCAAGGGCAGGAGATCGATGCTGTGTGTAGGCCGCCTCGGCAAGTGCTGCACTGGCAAAATGCACAACAGCGCTGGGCGGATCGCCGTGCAGAGTCACACGCAGTGGCTGCCAAGCACGAAACGCGGCAAGCAGGA
The DNA here is from genome assembly GCF_000002865.3 of Monosiga brevicollis MX1. NCBI lineage: Eukaryota > Choanoflagellata > Craspedida > Salpingoecidae > Monosiga > Monosiga brevicollis. Next base: position 109,921 of record NW_001865061.1, read on the forward strand.
GTGCTTCTTGGCAGGCGTGTGGCGCCAGCTCGGTCAAGCGCAGACAGGTGTGGCGAGGCTCAAAGCGAGCCGGGGCGACAACAGGAGGGGCGGAGCT
>NW_001865061.1:110154-111827 GCF_000002865.3 Monosiga brevicollis MX1
CCCGCTCCTTGTGATGGACGCGTGTCAGGACTTGGAGGGCGCGCAAGACGAGCTTTATCGGCTTTAATGTGGTGTTCATCTTCGTTCTCAAATACCTTGCGCACACCCAAGGGATAGAATTCGCGCAGGTACGGCATGAGCGTGTCAGGGAGGCACCCGGGCTGAGTCCGGGTTTCAACGGCATGGGTGCACTCGGCCACAGCGCGCCGCGAGAGGGCGTCCAAGAGTTGATCTGTGGCCAAAGGTCAGAGAAAAAAATTGACAAAAAAAAAAAAAAAAAAAAAAAAAAAAAAAAAAAAAAAAAAAAAAAAAAAAAAAAAAAAGAACATGGGGAAGCAGAGTCAGACGAGTGAGGTGCCCGCCGAACCAGGGGCGTGGGTAGGCGGTGCTGCATGGCACACCGGCAGGAAAACAGCGGCAGCGATGAAACAACAGCAGGCCACACCTTCATAGTCGAGGAGAGCTACCAGAGGGGCGCCGCTCAAAGTTTGCAAATGGAGGCGGCGTACGATCATCGAGGCCTGTCGGGGGTGCTCCACCTGCATGACAGCTAGGCGAAGGCTGCGCTTGAACGTGGGATGCTCAATGATCTGGGCCGCGGAGTGGGGGTCACTTGGCGTAAGACCAGAGAGCGTAGAGTCGAGGCAGAACTTGTTGCGAGCCACAGCAAAGCCAGACCTTAATGGGCGGAGCACCCATGCGTAAAAATTGGCGGAGGTTGCGTCCGAGATCATCGCCGGTGTAATGGGCGGCAAAGCCGATCAGAACCACGCCACTATAAATTGGCCCGAGCGATGAGGAAGAGATGGGCAACGACCGTGGGGAATGACGGTTTAAAAAGTTGAGCACGGGGTAGGATCAACGCAATACAAGTAGGGTCAAAACAGGCGGGGGTGCCACCCACCTCAGGCCTCGCCGCGGCTCTGTCGCGTGAAAGGTCTGCACACAGGCATCGGAACAAATGAGTGTGGAGATGGCGAGGTAAAAAAATAAAAACAAAAGAACAGCAACAAAAAGCACAGGATGAGGGGGACGGGAGAGACTACGGCGGTGATGAGCGCACGCACAGTCAGGGAGACGGCCTGGACGGAGGCGCGGCCGGGAACGACGAGCGGGGGTGGCCGTTCGCCATTTTCGAGCAGACGCGGATCTGGGCGCGCAGAGCGGGCCTAGAACACAAGCAAGAGGATGGTGGGATCAAGCGATGAGCTGTCGGACGAAGGAGGGTACGGGGACAGAGGCGATCATGATCGGGCGGTCGGAGGGTGGCGCTGCATACCGGGGGATCAAAGAGTCGATGCTTGACTTGCTTGACTCCAGGATGGAGAGCCGGATCCTCGAGCACCACGTAGCATTGTCGCTTGACGCGCTTGGCTGAAGACGCGTAGGCAGCGAGGCATGATGCGTTGGTCAGAGCAAAGGCAAGAGGTGAGACCGGCAAACCGTTCGTTGCAGCAGAAGAGGCCATTGAGGAAAAAAAAAAAAAAAAACGGTCAGGGAATGAGCCAGCGCGGCACGAAGCAGCCTCAACACCGGGTCGAAGATCCCTCCAGCCCGCCCGCCACACACACACACACACACACTATAATGCGCAAAAGGATAGAGAGGCAGGCGCACAGACAGGCGGACAGACACACACGCACACACACACGCACGGACGCACCTGGCTGCTC
>NW_001865061.1:112481-118054 GCF_000002865.3 Monosiga brevicollis MX1
CGGTGATCGACTCACTCAGAAAACCAGTGTCACCCCCTGTTTGGTGATGTTGACAATGCCCAACGCCTTGAGCGTCTGGGAGCAGCGAGCACAGTCAAGGGCACATGGGTTAGGTCATGCAGCAGGTAGGCCCCGGCCCGAACTTGAGCAATCCGGCGAGGCAAGGCGTCGAGCCGTACGCCGGGCAGGGGTTTACCTTGAGCTTGGCTTCGCCAGTCTGGCCCGTAATCTTGAGGCCCATGCCAACTAGCTGAGAGGTTGTCAAGGGCTCAATCTTGTGATTCTTACGCTTCTTGGTGGCAGCCATCTGTTTGGCGTAATACTCGACCAGCGTCTCGTAGACCCGATTGATGTCCGCCAGCTTGCAGCGTCCGCGCACCAGTGTGGACACATTCTCAAACTAGCCAAGCCGAGCATTTCGTGAGACCTCAACAGCGCTAGAAACGGGCTTGGGCACTGGGTCAAGAACCTCCATTTATGACCCAGTAGAGGCAAGTCTTCTCTGGCAATCGTAATCATACCTCGGGCTCTGATACGGGCTCATAGTGTGGCCCGGCCGGGGTCTTGGCTGGGGGCTTGGTCTTGTGCGTGGTCGTGTTCTCCTTGCCCGAGCCGTCGCTTCGCGTGTCAGAGGTTGCATTGTGGGAATTTTGAGCCGGTACTGTGCCTGGGACGGGGGCTGTGGTGGGACGGGCCTCTTCCAGAACAGCGGCAGCCGTGGCGTTGGGCGCGACCTCACAGCCGGCAAAACGGCAGAGGTCCACCAGGTGCTGATCATCCTGTGGGTTGGGGTTGGGTTGTACGGCTGCTCGGCGCTCCAGATCAGCCAGCATGCTGCGATTGTCCAGTGCCAGTCGGGCCAATCGTTGTGTCAAATCCTGCAATGCCCATTCAGACATAAGCTGGTTGTCATTGCCATGGGGCCGAATCAAACGGGTTGCTGTTCCAGTTTTTTTTTTTTTTTTTCATGTACAAGGGCCAGAAAAACAAATCACGTATCCTTGTTCAAAGGAGGACACTCACAGTTTTCTGGGTTGACGTTTCCTCGTGGCGTCGCTCGATGGCTTCCATACGCGCTTGCAGGGCCTCGTACCGTTGCATGAGGCGGAGTGGGTTTAGCTATGTCATGGTGAGGTCACGGAGATCAGAAACCGGGCCTGTGGCTGACAAAGGCAGCAAGTGCCTCCTCTGCACCAACCTTGGGAAGGCCGTGGGGGGCCACCACCTCGTTGAACTCGTAGTCCAGGCGGTGAGACGCATAGTTGATGTCGGATTGCGCCTTGTGGAAGAGGGCCTCCAGCCCGGACAAGGCGCTCTCCATGGTCATGCTCGCATGCTCTACACAGGATGCCCCACGGCATGAGGGCAGTATGATGGCATCTGTTGACCCCGGGCCGATCTTTCCCGCTTCTCAGGTAGCTGGCCGCTGGCATCATACCCGCCATTTCAATGTTGCTTCGTAGCCCACCGCTGGAGTTGGCGTGCACGGTCTCGCGCAGCACGGACACTTGAGGAACCAAAAAAATACAAGGGGGGATGTTGGAACGTTTTCAAACCCGAGCGGGAAACAACATAAAGTCTACACAACGTCACACTTTAGCGAAAACGGTTCTAGGGTGGAGGCCAACAGCTGGTAGCGAGCATTTGGCAATGGGAGGGTAAAAAAACAAACGAGTTCTGAAGAAGGAAAAGTTCAATTCTCCAACACACACACTGGGTTAACACTGTAGCATCTCTCTCTGTGGCCACCCTTGCTCTCGCACTTTTTCCCGTCCTGTTTGGTTGGTAGACAAAGGCCGTCTCTGTGCTCCGTCTCAACTTGTGCCACATCTCTGACTTGCTTTGCGTTTACCCTGTCATTCCGACTGGTTGTCGTCGATGTCTCTTCGTCTCTCTGATTTCTTTTGTCTTTTGAATGTCACTGTGCGTTCTCTTTCTCTCTGACTATTCTGTGTCCGTGTGTCTCTCTCTGTCTCTGTCTCTGCCTTTGTCTCTGTCTCTGCCTCTGTCTCTGCCTCGATCTCTATCTCTGTGTCTCCCTCTGTGTTTCTTCTGTACGTGTGACGCTCTCGCGTCCATTCTCTGAGTGTGTCTCTGTTCCCGTCTATGCCTCTGCCTCTGTCTCCGTCTCTACCTCCGTCTCTACCTCTACCTCCGTCTCTGTCTTTGTCTCTCGTCCCTGTCTCTGGGCTCTGTCGTCTCTGTGAGCGCGCGCGCTGCTGGGCAAAAGGGCAGCCGTTGGAACTGGCGTTCAAATGCATTCGAGAAACTGCGTGTGTCTCATCCATCTCGGTTGCTCACTCCTTCTTGCCAGATTGTCCTTCCTTTCGTCGTCACCGTACAAGATGATGAACGTCCTGCGCCAGACCAGGTACTGAAGACTGCCGTTTGTGCGGCACATGGTCGTGTGCCTCTTTTGGTCTTGCGCGACAGACAGTGTTGGCAAAGCCACTGCTCTCTCATCAGTTCTCACTGCATCAATGTTGCTCTTTTGTCTGGTTACCTTTGAGCAGCAGCGCTGCGGCGCCTGCTGGTGCCCGTGGCATGGCCACCCTGAAGCAGAGTGAGTTGCTGCCGCCCCGCCGCCCCCGCCGCCTCTGCGCAAGGCTTTAGCTAGCGAGCACCCTGGGGCTCGACTGTGCGAGTGCGAGTGTGCCTGCTCCCTTGACAACAATAGACGTCTCAGCTTGCCAGGGGACAGGGGCGATTGAGTCTTGCTTCTACGTCCTTGAACTGATTCTTGTTGCTCTCTCGTTCTGCTGTACTGCCTTGTGTTGCTCGACTTTCCTCGCCATGGCTTGTCTTCTTGTTTAGTTCAACTGCGTCTCAAGTCGGTCACAAACATTCAGAAGATTACCAAGTCGATGAAGATGGTGTCGTCCGCCAAGTTCAAACGCGCTGAGCAGAACCTCAAGGCTGCTACCGCTTTTGGTCCCGCCTCCTCCGGTGCGTTGACTTCACTGCCAATCTCGTTCCTGTGCAGAATGGCGCACCCTTCCTTGAGCTTTCTTTTATCTTGATGCCGCTGGGGACCTGATGACATTCTACGAGAGGCCCTGCGGCGGCAAAGTGCTAATGCGCTGATGTTTTTTTTCCTTCTTTCTGTTGCTGGCAAACACTGACCCCTGCGTTGATTGGTCTTGGATTGGCTTCTGCGCGTTTCTCTTTTCACAGTGCTGAAGGACAAGGCTGGCATCGAGGCCCAGCCCGGAGAGAAGCTGGTAGGTCTTTGAAGTTTCACGCAGCATGGCCAGCATCGGCTCGATGACTTGTGGTGGGCGTGGTCACCACGCCCGTGATGCGGTTGTGTTTGCATGACATCTCACGTCGCTTCGTCTCGTTGTTTCCTTTTTTTTCGCGCGCCCCCTCTCTGGCCTTGCGGTGCACAGCTGGTCATCCCCGTCTCCTCGGACCGTGGTCTCTGCGGTGGTATCCACTCGGGTCTGTCCAAGGCTGTTCGCTTCCTGGTCCAGGACCAGCCCGCTGGTACTGATGTCAAGATTATCACCGTGGGTGACAAGACCCGTGGTATCTTGAGCCGTTTCATGCCCAAGCTTATCTACGGTAGCGCCAACGAGGTTGGCCGTCTGCCCCCCACCTTCAACGAGGCCTCGTTCTTCGCCCAGCAGGTTCTGGCCTCGGATGTGCAGCCCGATCAGATTGCCATCCTCTTCAACAAGTTCAACTCGGCCGTCTCCTACACGGTGCAGACCGTCACCCTCCCTGGCATGGGCTCTCTTGAGGGCCAGGAGGCCCTCGATGTCTATGATGACCTTGATGCCGAGACCCTCCGCTGCTACCAGGAGTTCAACCTGGCGTCCAACATTTTCTTCGCCATGCTCCAGGGCCAGGCCGCCGAGCAGAGCGCTCGTATGACGGCCATGGAGAACGCCAGCAAGAACGCCGGTGACATGATCCACAGCCTTACCCTTACCTTCAACCGCACTCGTCAGGCCGTCATTACGCGCGAGCTTATCGAGATTATCTCGGGTGCTGCTGCCCTGGATTAAGCAGCATCACCGCAGGCTGTATTTGCCTCACTTTTCACCGCCATGATGTCTGCTTTGCACACCTTTCTGTTCCGAGGCTAGCCTTGACAGAGGGTCCGAGGCGATTCTTTCGTTGGTCTGGCTGGGCCATGCGTAGCTCGCCTTGATCATGGCCGTTTTCACTTCGGGGCTGTACGATCCCTCGACGTGTTTGTTCACCCCCCCCCCCTCCTCTTTGTTTGCACCTCTTTTCCACTTTCCTGCCCACTTTCTTCCAATCCCTCTCCTTCCTTTGCCACGTCTGAACACGGTGTTGTCGCTGTGTTTGCCTGTCGGTTGGCTTTGGCATTGTGTACTGAGCCAGACCAAAATCTCACTACAACGAAGAAGTTTAGCCACTTCCCAATTTATGCGAAAACAGTCTTAATTTGCCTCACATGTCTGCACCCGCGTGCGCACGCACATCGGGCAGCTGTGCGCCATCCATCCGGTCTAGAGCTCGCCCCGATCGTATGTCTGGTCATGGATAGTATAGAGATGGCAATCGCGCTGCGTGTCGACTTGCCACAGGTGTGCTTCGAGGTCGGCCCGGCGCAGCTGACGCAGAAAAGCGCGAAAGCGAGCTCGATACCGGATTTGCGCCGCCAGATACACTTGCGCAGACGGAAAGGTGCGCCTGACCAAAGCAACAAGAGAGAGCGAGAGAGCGAGAGAGAGAAGAAGAAAAAAAAAAGAAAGGCGATAAAATGGCCAAGGAAGGGCCAGGAGTTGAGGTCAGGGTTCCATGACAACCGAGGCAAGAGGCTGCCAACAACCGAGAGGGGCAGCAACCCAAAGAGCGTACATTAGGTGTTGAAAGGTCTGGAGCAAGGGCTCAAATAGCGTTTCCTCGTACACCACATCGGCTGCTACGATGTGGGTCGGCGGCACTGCTCCTGAAAAGTTGGCCGGGGCGAGCCTGTGTCACCAACAAACAAACTGGGGGTGAGCGTTGTGGCATTGGGGTAATGCAGGCAAAGCAGGCCGTCAGGGCTTTACCAATCGAGGACGGAGACGGTTAGATGGGAGGCAAGGCCGTTGGGGTTGACGTTGCTGGCTGGACAGGCCAGGGCGGCGGCGCGGTCGGTGACGGTGGCTGTCACGCCCGGAACCCAGGTGGCGGCTGCCAGTGCGACCAGGCCTGGACCAGCTCCTGGCGAGTAAAAAGCCAGGGTCAGATACACACGCGCATGTAGCCGAGACTCTGATGGCCAGGCCTCTAAAGCCCAAGCTTGCAACCGGCTCAGTGAGTCAAGGTGGGAGGAGGCGAGCCGACTGACCAAGTTCGAGAACATGGTCTCCCCGTTGCAGGAGGGGGATCAAATGCTGTGCAAGGCTCTGAGCGGCGGGCCAGACGACGCAACTCAGACCATGCCGATCCCAATCTTGATGAATGATGACTGCACGGTTGGGGCAGGAGCACATCTGGCTCTCACTGAGCTGTTGAGCACACCAGCAAAAAGACCGAGTTGCCTCTAAAAAGCCGGCCCCAGCCACGGCCTCCTCAGAAGGACGAAGCGCAACGGCCGTGGTCGCCCCTCCTCC
>NW_001865061.1:118398-142959 GCF_000002865.3 Monosiga brevicollis MX1
CACACACACACACACACACACACACACTCTCTCTCTCTCTCTCTCTCTCTGTCTCTGTCTCCTCTCTCTCTCTGTCCACACACACACACACACACACACACACACACTCAGGATGGCACCTCCAATGGCGCTGATGATGCTCATGATGATGGTGGTGGTGGTGCCAGTGGCAGCAGGGTTGAGGGTGGCGGCGGTGCAGCATACGGTGGTGGCAGATGATGCTGGGGCTCCGCAGTGGACCAACTTGCCAGCGTACTTTGACTCGTTGCAGGCTGCCGGTGAGCAGGGCGTGGAGGTGGTCGTCTTTCCCGAGTTTGGGCTGTTTGGCCCCGACTTTGACAAGTCCTGCTCCAAGCCCAGCGCGCCCATGCCGTGGTGCCTGCCGCTCTTGGAGGCTCCGATCGGCGCTCTGCCCTGTACCAACAGCTCGTGGAACTCCATCGTTCGAAACATGAGCTGTCACGTGCGCGAGGCCAATCTCACGGCCATGTTCGATGTGTGCGAGACGGCCAACAATGGCACGGCCTACAACACCGCCCTGGTCTTTGGACCCGATGGCGCAATCGTGACGGCATATCGCAAAATGCACCCCTGGTTTGAAAACTGCTTTGCAGCAGCGGATAACAATGAGATCACGCTTCGCTTCCCAACCCATCCCGAGCCCATCGGCATCTTTGTGTGCAAGGACATTTTGTATAAAACCCCGGGACCCGAACTCGTGGCCAAGGGCATCAAGACCTTTCTATACACCGTGGCCTTGTCCGTGGTCGGTGCCGAAGCCGTGAGCCTGTGGTCCAAGGAGTACAACGCAACCGTTGTCAGTTCCAACCTCGGCCTGGGGCAATCCGGTGTCTTTCGTGATGGTCAACGCCTCACGCCCGCGCCCTCCTCGAAACCAGGCTCGGATGTCCTGGTTATATATGACTTGTAGCGTGCTCCTGGTACGATGCTTCATCATCATCATCATCTTCATCATCGTAGAATGGTCTCTGTTATCCCTCCCTTTTTATATTCAATTGAAATCATCTAACACTCTGGACGAGCCGCGATGAGCCCACCGGTGGGGGGCATGAGCAGCACTGGCATGATCATGGGCGCGAAAAAAGCGAAGCGAGGGCGTGGGGCGACACGGGTGGCTAGTAGGACGAGGCTTTCAAGACACTGCTGGTTTAGCGTTGTGGAGATTCGTTGGTATTGTCCGAGGCCTGGGGGCCCACCCAGCGGTGGAGTTGGCGGAAAAGGCCTCGGTCAGGTTGTGTGCGCAGGGGGTAGTGAACCTGGAGGGTGCGCTGGAACGCGATATCCTGCGGTTGCTGGCCAGCCGTGGTCAGGAGGCACCCGTGGATGCGCACGTGGCTGTAGAAGCGAGGCGCCACGCTGCGCGTGGCCGTGTTGTGAGTGTCATTGCCGTGCTTAAACCCCTCAAGGGCTGCTTCCAGGTCCGGACCGCGGAACAGGACCAGGTTCCCCCAATCACCTCCGGGACGCTGCTCGGCTGAGCAATAGGCAATGACTTTGTTGGGGTCCAAACGCGAGACGAGGCTTTGGTCCAGGCTCCAGCAGGCGGCCACCGTGTCACAGTCCTCTGAGAAGCGTTCTGGCATGCGAGGGCGAAAGCCAATGAAACCCACAAACGCCGTGGGATGGTCAGGCGTGGCCTGGTCAAGACGAGCGAGAACTTCGGGTACCGGGGCTTTGAGAATGACCCGGGCAAACCCCGCATTGGCCGTGCAGCCGCCGCTGCCGCAGGCGGTCGTCGCCTTGTCGGTCGGCTGAGCGGTGTGAGGCTCTGGCATCAGCGGGTACCACAAAGAGTGGCCGTCATCGGGGTGGTTGTAGTCGTTCAGGGCGGGACCGGCCAACGTGTTGTCGTTGACGGCCTGGCAAAAGTGGCGCAGCGTATCAATGAGCCGGGCCAGAAACACGGCGTCCGTGTCGAGGTGGCCCCGATGCACGGGCAAGGGGTGTCCAGTCTGGTCGGTCACGGCGTCGACAAAGGGACCAGGCACGGACGAGTCTAAAGATGTGGAGCCGCCCTTATCAGCGGCTGGTGCAGGAGGCCAGGCGGCGTGGATGTCGCGTTCGAGGGCCAGGATGCGGGCCCGGTAGGTATCAAACGTGAAGCGCGGGCCGGCGGGCTCCAAGCGAGCAATGTGGAGGCGGTGGCGAGCGGCCACGACGGCGGGATCGGGATCTTGAGCGGCTTGCTGCAGGGCCTGTTGCAGGCGGGGGACGAGGCTGGGGTCGCGGTCGGCCAGGACGGCACTGGTGACATAGGGAAGGGCCAGAGCGGTGGGACTGTGGCCGACGATGCGAAGGCCACGCAGCACCTCATCTGCGCCTTGCTCCTGGCATAGGAGAGCCAGGGTGACGGCATCAATTGCGGCGAGGCAGGCCCCGTGGGTGCGTTGACGCAAGTGCTCGAGCGAGGAGGCGTGTGCCCCAGTGGTGACGACGCGGACGTGTTGAGCGGCGGCACCAAGCCAGGCGTAAAGCATGATGCAACCAGAGAGGGAGTCTTGGCCATTCACGGCGGCGACACAGCCGTGAAAATCGCTGGGGCTGTTTCCTCGGACATCATCGCGGGCCACAATGACCGAGCAGTAATGTCCGTCGCGACATTCATCAACATCATAATGGGGCACAGCAACGAGGCGGAAGATGTCTCGATGGCCAGAGACGAGGGGCAGGCCGCAGGTCTGGTAGAGCGGGGCCAGGACGTGGCCGTTGAGGCTGGCAGCCTCGAGCAGGGTCTCGGGTTGCCGACACAATTCTGCAGGCAGCTCCTTGGTATCTGGCACCGATGCCTGGCTGGAAACTTTTGCAAAGGCACGGCGGATGGCCTGGTACCAAACGTCATGGGCGTTGGCCAGTCCTGGAAGATCATACATGGGCAGGGCGGCCACAAGTTCGTGGTGCCCTGCAGCCTTTTGAGTGCTCATGCTTAAGGGGGAAGGCGGAAGGCGGAAGGAGGGGAGGAGAAGGAGGAGAAGGGGAAGGAGAAGGAGGAGAAGGGGAAGGAGAAGGAGGAGAAGGAGAAGGAGAAGGAGGAGAAGGGGAAGGAGAAGGAGGAGAAGGAGGAGAAGGGGAGGAGAAGGGGAGGAGAAGGAGAAGGAGAAGGAGAAGGAGAAGGAGGAGAAGGGCTTGAAAAAAAAAATGCGCCGAGTGGGCGTTGTGCGTCAAACTTTTCAAAAAAAAAAAAAGAAAAAAACGTCAAAATCTCATGTGTGTGATCACATCCAACGGCTAATGTGGGTTGTGTGCTACTCGCTGCATCCGAGGCCGTGGTTCTACGTCTCTGTGAGTGTGTGTGTGTGTGTGTGTGTGTGTGTGTGTGTGTGTGTGTGTGTGTGTGTTGGGAGATCGATGGCCTTTGTGGAAGAGTCTATTTGATCGCATCAACTGGGTGTGCGGCGGGGAAGCGGCGGCGACGGGGTAAGACCGTTGTCCTCATCGCATCCCTTTTGTTCTCGAAAGACCAAGAATAGGTTTCGGAGGAGTGAGGGGCGAAGTTTCGCCGGCTTGGCAGAGGGTGGGGGTGCTGAATGGCATCAGGATGAGACGCGTGTGGACGGTTACAGCACATGTTCTTGGGCCAATGTACTTGAAACTGCTCAGGACAAAGGCCGGGTTCCCGGCTCAGGGTTAGCCAGGCTGCCATATGTACGCTAGCCGCTCTATGTGCCCCCGCCCTGGCTTACATCATGTGTATGCCACTATAAATCGACCCCCAAAAGACCCGAAAACGGCCACCCACACACGTTGAGATGCCTTTTGGCTCGAATCTGTCATCATTCACACTTTGAGTAATAAAGTGTGATATGTGCCAGACTTACCTAGTCATCGTTCCCTCCAGAAACCTTTCCTTTTGGGATCCAAACAAAGAAATACAAGAGAGACAAGTGATGTGGGACCATTCTGACAAATTCTACCAGCTAAACCCCTAGCCTTACAGAGACATGTTCCGAGCACCTCCACCCTTGGGTTTCTGGAGGTTGACCATCAAATATGGAAACGGCGGCGGCGATGGCAGCGGCGATGGCAGCGGCAGTGGCGGCGGCTGGTGAAGGCATTCGACAACGGTGTAAATGAGTTGATTGAGATGGCTCATTACCGACCAGCAGCTCCACCATGCTAGCATCTAGAATATGATGCTTGCTCTTGTTCCGATGTAGATGCGTCTTCCTATGGCGCTCTCTCTCTCTCTGCCTCTCTCTGTCTCTCGCTCTGTCTCGGTCACTATGACGTCTTGTTGGCGCCAGAGGATCCAGCTGTTCCGTCCTTCCTCTCTACGCCTCGCCCTGATGCTGCTGGACGGGCTTTGGGCTCGGGCCATCTGACAGATGCACACCCTCCTCTTTGACGTTGCCGTCATGGCGCCGTGTAGCTGTTGCAGCAACACCAAAAGCACACACACACACACACACACGCACACACACACACGTGAAGGGGTGAATCAGAACAAAAGAGCTTTTGTTCTCGCAACACAGAGAGAGCGAGAGACAGAGAGTGAAGAGAGAGAGAGACAGAGAGAAAGACAAAGAGAAAGACAGAGAGAGAGACAGACAGAGAGACAGACAGAGAGAGCGAGAGCGAGAGAGAGACGGAGAGAGAAAGAGAGTAAGAGAGAAAGAGACAGAGAGAGGAATGATCGCACAACCAGAGGTACATTCAGTTTCTTTGGTTGACCAGGTCAGTGCACACACACAGTCTAAAGATTAAAAATGGCAGCGGGTAGAGTGATGATGATGATGGTGATGATGTTGGGGATGAGGGCGGCGGAGGCTGGCAGGGTTGGATCTTTGGAAGGGGTATCATCGCCTGTATGTGTATGTGTACGTGGGTGAGGGTGCCAATCTGTATGCTGTCATGGCTCGCACGAGCACGGCTGCCGGCACTGATCTCTCTCCTCTCTCCCTCTCTCTCCTCTCTCCCTCTCTCCCTCTGTGCTTGATGCCTCTTGGTGATGGCTCAGAGCATCCGGCCGCTCCCTCTTTTTCTTTCTCTTCCACCTTCCCCCTTGTCTTCCCGTGTCGTTCCTAGTACGATCGCGCCTTTTCCCCCTTGTTCTTCTTCTCTCTGTCTCTCTCTGTCTCTCTCTCTGTCTCTCTCTCTGTCTCTCTCTCTCTCTCTCTCTCTCTCTCTCTCTCTCTCTTTTTTTTTTTTTTTTTTTTTCAATGTGTGTGTCTCTCGTCCGTGCACGTCCTTCCCTCCTTTTTTCTCTACCCCATGTCATCTGAGTTGCTCGTGCAAATGTGTGGACTCAACTGTTGCCCCCTTGTTCTTTCCGCGCACCTCTGGCGACACACATCGTTTTCTATCACCAGTGTCTTCGCTCTCCCTTTCCTTCTCTGTCTGTCCCCTGACGTTCTTCTCGCTCGCGCCTTGTCAAAGCTGACTGATTTTGCTCACTTTGATCGTCCAATCCTGCTCCTTCTTGCAGATCAGTGCTTTTGTCAACGTGTGCCATACCTCCTCTCCCGACTCGACAAAATGATGAAGCTTGCGCTCCTCGTGCTGGGCCTGGCCGGCATGGCCAGCGCTGCCTCGGTCACCTGCTCTGACCCTGTCAGTAACAATGGCCGCGTGACCGCCAAGTGCGGCTCTACCACGTAAGCTACCCGCGCCCTCCGCTGCACTATTCACACGCCCACAAGATTTTGAATCGGCTCGCACCCTTTGCACCAACTCTTCTTTTTTTTTTTTTTTTTTCACACCAACTCGTTTGCTGCGCCGACAGCTATGATTTGACTTGCGCCTTCCAGACCAAGGACACCGACTACGTCTCTGTGCTGGTACCCAACGGTGACAACGGTCAATACATCTTCTACCTCAACGCCAACCAGGGCCTCAAGGCCGGCTCCTCGGATGTCCAGTCAGTTGGACCACACACGCATGCTCTCCTTGATGGTTGGCCCAATGATGTTGCCTTCAAACTGACGCCCTCGCCCTTGCCCGTTTCCTCCTGTTCCTTCCAAATCTGTAGATACTGTGCCTCGGTTGATCCTCTGAGCCCCACCGTGAGCGGTGGCTTTCAGGCCGACTACAAGCAGGGCGGCTCTTGCTGGTCCATTGGTATGTCGCTCTCCTACCGCTGTCTCTTCGGCGTATGCGCCATTCCACTGCGCTCGTTTTTTTTTTTTTTTTTGTTTTTTTTTTCCCTTTCCATCAACGCATGTCCAAATCCATTTCACAACGCCTCATCGGCATCCGCGATCGTCTTTTCCTTTTTGACTTGTAGGTGACATCACCCAGCAGACCTGGATTGAGGCATCCCCCGGACAAATGCAAATCCTGATCAAGGGTGGTACCGGCAATCGCCAGGCTGCCATCTACGTTTCCTGCGATGAGAACGCGGTACGATCCATGGGCACTGTTCATCGAACGGCTGCGCAAACGCTTGTGGGCCGTGTCACAAACCGCCTCGCTTCCACCTCTTAATCCTTACCTGCTTCGCCTCCGCCCCATCGGTCACAGGCGGTCCCCAACGTCACCTATGTGGGCGAGAATGATGCTACCAACACCTACCAGTTTGAAATTTCCCACCGCAGTGCCTGCACCGACTACACCCCCGGCGACTGCAACAGTGCCCCCGCACCCACCAAGAGTCCCAGTGGCAAGAGCGGCCACAAGAAAACCGATGTTGGCGCCATCCTTTGCGGCGTCTTCTTCGGCGTCCTTGGTGGCTACTTCATCTTTGGCTTTGTTATCCTCCACTTTGTCCAGAAGAACCCTCCCAGCGAGAGCGTTCCCAACAAGGAATTTTGGGTGTCACTCCCCGGCCTCGTCCGTGATGGCTTTGCGTTTACTCTTGCTCGTATTCGTGGCCAGAGTGCATCCACCTATCAAAGCATCTAAGTCGTCTCAGAACCATGTTCGCACCTCCTCTTGCTGCCGGAAGACCAGGCTTCGGAGAGACCAGGCTGCTTATTCCTGGCCGTTGCCGTTTGGCATCCAAGCCGTCAGGCTTACAGGCAGAGCGTGTGGTGCGCGCATGTACGGCTCAATGTCTTGAACCGGTGACGTTTTGGTGTTTCTTGACCTTTCCCCTCTTCTTCTTTTTTTTTTTCTTTTTTGAGGGGTTTGATGTTTGAGGACAAGCATGACCTTGATGTCTGGCCTTTATCCTCAACTTGGCGTGGCACATGCCATGTCAATCCCTCTCTGTTTCTTCCTTTGTATTTTTGCGTTTTTGTTTCGTTTTCCTATCCTCTCTAGGTCGGACGGGAACGACTCGTGCATGAACCCTGTTCGTGGTAGTGCTTCTCCTTCAGAGAGCATGCCGTGTAGACCAGATGCGCTCGCTTCCGTTCAAATATTTTCTCCTTTCACTCTGTCATTGGTGTCGTCCCTTTTGCTCGCGCTGTACTTTGGGGTTGGGCGTTATTCTAGACTTTTGCCCCCCTTTCCTCTTTCGCGATAGAACCAGTTGAGATGAAACTCATCCCCTCCTGCTTCCCTTCCCTGTGGTCATCTGGTCCCATCCAACACGAATGAGAAGATGCCGGTTTGAGCAGGGAATTCAATTACAGACTGGCAGAAGACAGAACAAAGCGAGAGGGTGTCGTGGATTGAGAGCGATTGAGAGAGACTCTCGCACACGCATGGAAGGGAGCATTGAGTAGGGAAAGGAGAGAGGGAAATCAAGTGGGTTGTGTTCTCTCTCTCAAAATCTCTTCTCTCTGAATCTCTAAATCTCTCTCTGAATCTCTCTGAATCTCTCTCTCTACAGCTCTCTCGAAATCTCGAAATCTCGAAATCTCTCTCTCTCTGAAATCCCTCTCTAAATCTCAAATCTCTCTCAAATCTCTCTGAATCTCTCTCTCTAAATCTCAAATCTCTCTCTATCTCTCTGTCTGTCTCTCGCTCTCTTTCTCTCTCTAAATAACACACACACACACACACACACACACACACACACACACACACACACACACACACACTTTTTTTTTTTCCATCTGCTCGGGACCATGGCAGCGGCAGGTGGGGAAGAGGCATTGCCTGTGGCGCCGGCGGACATGTCGGATAGCTTGCGGCTGCTGGAGGATGCCATTGATCACTACCGGCACCGACATGAGGCTTGCTTGGCTCAAAGCGCTGGAGGCGAAGCCGACCCGTCGGCCATTACCGTCAACGTTCACCCAGATGTCCAGGTTGGACCCGCTCGCATGGCTTGCAGTGGCTTGGGTCGCCGCCGCCGCCGCCGCCGCCGCTATGATCGTGGCTTTTGCTCCCCCTCCCCGTACAAATACGCAACGTGCCTTTTGCTTTGAACTCGATGACCTTGGGAATGCTCATGTTTGGGGTCTGGGAATTACCTCTCGCGCCGATCTGCTCTGCCATCATCCGACATCCAGGTTCAACTCAATCGAGAGGATGAAAGCACTGTACGCTTGGCCAACGGCACGGTCATTCAGCATCGGTATGCTTGCCTCGATCGCCGCGTCTCGTTTCCCACCGTCTTGCTCCTTCTCTCTTTGTACCGGATCGATTGTTCAAGCCGGATCGTCAACCTGGCCTCAACTCGGCAATCCTTGTCCCATCGATCCCTCCCCTCTAGCTTCAACGGCACCAAGATCGTGTCCTTGCCCGACGGTACCGTTGTGGAAATCTTGTACGTCAACAACTCCACCTTAACGTGCATCTTTTGCGTATCCGCGTGCGCAGTCCTTCATGAATGGTGATTCACCTCGAACCCGCCGCCTTAAACCGTGCCTAGGCTGGATGGTACCCGCTACATCCGCAATGCGAGGACCGGGACCATATTGACAGAGACAGCCGACGGCGCCCAGGTATACCGCACAATGACAGGCCTTTTCTTTGCTCTCACTGCTCCAGCCACCCGAGCCTTCAGCCAATGCGTTTCGGCCGACTCATGGCCTTTTTTTTTCTTGCTTGGAATCCCACCATGCCTAGAGCGTTTCCAACCCGGCACAGACCCCACTCCATAAACCGGAAAAGCGGGTCGGCTTTGGTAGTCTGGCGCCCTTGTTGGAGAAACAACAAATGTACGCTTCGACAACCAACAACGCTGAACACACGGGTACTGCTCAGTCGCCTGCGTTGGACAGCACAACCAACGCCAGTGCTAGCCCCAGTCCCAGTCCCAGTAAAGGTACCACTGCCTCAGCTTCAGCCATGGACCGATCGGCCGTTGAAGAACCTGATGAGGATCAAGATGCGTCCCTGGATGAGCCAGATTCTGAAGACGATGTTGATAGCAGCTCAGATGAGGAGGAAATCGATCGCAAGCCCAGCCTACCAGACGCCGCCTCGGCCGCCTCGGTCGTTGAGCATGACAATGTCATTCACCAGGGCTGGCTGTTCAAGGTCCGCGCCTAGCCTGGCCCGTGCGCTACGCAGCTCTACCTTTTGCCGGTGACACGCCCGCTTAATCCAGGTATTCGTTTTGTCTTGTCGGCATGCGTAGGAGGGTGGCCAAATTCGTAGTTGGCGCCGGCGCTATTTCGTCCTGCAGAGTAACGGCCTGCTCGTCTACTTTCCCGATGCCCCACAAGCTTCGGGTCGGAATAGTACCCCCATCAACGCCATTGACGTTGTAGGAGCCGAGGTACGCTCCACGCCGACCAATAGTTCACATCACATACGCGAAACTCTTGACATTCATTTTGTGCCCTGGCTCGTCACCCCCGATTTTGCGCAGGTGACACAATCTACCAGCAGTAAACGTCCCCATGGCTTTATCGTCGCCTCGGATCAGAGTGCCAAACGTCGCAGTAGTGCCACCAATAAGCGCGAGTACGGTCTTGCTGCTCATTGTCTCGTTCAAAACTACAAAGCTGGGACTGCGCTCACCAACGGCCTGCCACTCATAACCACGTCGAGTAGAAAGTATGTCCTTGCTGGCAGCAGCGATGCTGACCGTGACGCCTGGATGGCACGGATCCGCTACTGTGCCGCCCTCGACTCGCAGTCGCTGGATGGTACAATCCTCCCCGTCGCGCAGCACTCTCTCGCATCGCGTTTTACAAACTTTGCACGTGGTATCAATGCCTCCAACAAGGTTTGTGCTGACGGTATCTCTTGTTGATTGTTGACATTCGGGCCAGGTTGCCCCTTTTCCCCGGCTGTCCGTTCTTTTTTTTTTTTTTTTTTTTTTTTTTCTTTCTTTTCAGCCTGACCTTTTTTGGGCTATCGCATTTTGCAGGTCCGCCAGCTGGTCTCGAAACAAAAAATTCGCTTCCAAAAGGATGGATTTGATCTCGACCTGACCTACATCACGCCCAACATTGTGGCCATGGGCTACCCGGCGGAAGGGACCGAAGCCGTCTATCGCAACCGCTACGAGGATACCCTGCGCTTCTTGGAAGAGCGGCATCCCGGGGCCTACCGTGTCTACAATCTTTGCTCCGAGCGCGCTTACCCTCCTTCACGGTATGGCCGTCATGTCTATCCATTGGGTGCAGTCGTGGGTAGCGCCTCCATTCGAACGGTAATCCGGCCTGTCCAACCACCTACAGGTTCCACAACCGTGTTGGCGTGTACCCATTCGACGACCACAATCCAGCGCCACTGCCGCTCGTGTTGGCGTGTTGTGCGGACATTCATGCCTGGTTGGCTGCCAATCCCGAACGCAACGTAGCTGCCATCCACTGCAAGGCCGGAAAAGGTTCGTACACAACACTTCGTTTGAGCTTTCAAAGTGCTGCCGTCCAAACAGGAAGCACTTTGTTTAACGTTGTTTCTGTGTATGTTTGATCTCGTTTTCAGGCCGCACCGGGCTCATCATTAGCTGTTATTTGATGTACGCCGGCATTTGCCCGGATCCGGACAGTGCCATGACCATGTTTGGCGCTAAGCGCACACATAACGGCAAGGTAGGTGCCCCGTGGCTTCAAAGAGAGACCATGCGGTTCGGGCATGCCTCAGAGAGACTTTTCGTGTCGCGTGCCCGTTGGTCCCATGCCAAGCGAACATGTTACATCTCAATCACCGGCGTCGCGCTGCTGCAGGGGGTGACCATCCCATCTCAACGCCGTTATATCCGCTACTTTCATACTATGTTGCAAGGGGATCGTACCGTGCCCCCGGCAACGCCATTGACTCTGACAGGCATACGTCTGCATGGCGTCCCCAACTACGACTTTTCGGGTGGTTGTCAGCCCTACTATCAGGTCTACCAAGAAGGCGTGCTCATCTTCTCTTCAAAGCCCGCGGAGCTGCGGCAGCTTCAGGCGTACAAGCGCCAAACCCATCGCGATATCCGGTTCGTGTGCTTGTCCTTTTGCTAGTCACTCGTGGCTACCAAAAGTTTCCTCACTTTTCCTACGAAACAAATCGTGTAGCTTTTCGTGCAATATGGCTATCGAGGGCAATATCCGCATCGAGCTGTGGGACTGTGACCGTGGCTTCCATTCCGAAGAGAAGATGTTTGCTGCGACTTTTTTTACCGGCATGGTTGAGGGGACGTCTCTGCGCATGGTTCGCCAAGAACTGGACGGGGCGCACAAGAAGAAACACCTCAAGATGTTCGAACCCCAGTTTGCAATGGAGTTGACCTTCAAGTCTTAGTTGGCGCTCTCGCCCATGCTGGCCTGCGTGTTGCTACCGTTGTTATGCTTCTGATTTGACAGGCAGACAGGTTGACAAAAATCAAGATTCAGATCCATGATAATCGATCCCAGACGGAAAATAAGATAAAAAATCTCGATCAGATGTACAATCTGCTGTCATGTTCCAAGATGGCAATGGCGAGTGTGTACATCATTGACACGGGCTCATGAATACAGAGGCTAGTTTTAATTGGTGGAGGCCCCTGAGAGGACGGCCAAGGATGGATAAAACAAAGTGCAACACACAGCGACAATCATCAAAGAGAGAAACAATGGGTTGAGCGTGCGAAACAAGACGCTGCCTTGTTGCTGCTGTGACCCAGCAGAACAAAAAGGTGGACGCAACGCCAGAAGGAGTGTGCAAGCTGTCTGGTCAATGACCAGCAGATGACGAGAATACATGAATCACATGGGCACATGAACACGGGTGACGGAACACAAGAGAGCAAGAAACCGCTTCCGACGGAACTTTGGGCCGGTGGAAGTGGCCAGCCAAGTGTTGTTGGTCGGCTTGTTTACCCTGCAGACAAAACATGACGGACACAAGGCAGGAATGAGCTGGTCAAGGTCAGGCGGTTGGGAAAGCGTGAGGGCTGGACGGGCAGGTTTTTGCAAACGCACAGCTCCAATCATCATCGTCGGGCATCTCCTGGACAATCTCAGGCAGGGTGTGGTTCAGGCTCATTAGCTGCCGCTTCATGGCCTTGATCAGGCTGTTCTTTTCACGCAGTTGCAGGTGCAGATCCTGGAAGCACCCAAGAGGGGAAAGTGAAATCTGGCAAAATGAGCCAAGGGTCTCAAAGGCAAGCGCGATCACAGGTACATACACTGAGGACATCCTCTTTGTTGGCCAAAATAATCTCCTTCTCAGCCAGAGCATTCTCGTGGTTGGCCTGGGACGACTTGACGGCGGTGATCTTATCCTGAATTTCGCGGATCTGATCCTTGGTAATCTTGAGATCCTCGCTGTCGTCCTCAATCCACTTTTCGTACATTTGCGTCAGACTGCCACGTGGGAATCAGAGGTGAGCGCAGTGTCGGGACATTGTTCACCTCAAACTGGTTCGCCTTGAAAGATGAGAAGCCAAGGCATGCTACAGGCAAGGCTTGATGGAACAGATGCAACAAAAACTCACGCTTCCTCGTCCTGTTCGAGCTGCTTCTTGGCCTCTTCGAGGGCCGTGTTCTTCTCCTTGAGCTGAGAGTTGGACTCGGAGACATGGTTGGCATTGCGCATTGAGCGCTGCACAGCCCCCTGCTCCACGCGGTAGAACAGAAAACCACCGCACACCACCAACACGGCTAGAAATACCAGGAGGATCGAGCCCCAAGGTGAGAAAGAGACTTACAGTGCTGGATCGACAAGAGGGAGAAAAAAAATCCGTCCGTTCTCTGCCTTCCAAGTCACCGGTGGCCAAAAGGCAATTCATACGTACCGACAAAGATGCAGAGCTGCTTGGAGAGGATCAAGTGATCCTTGCCAGCCGAGGTGACCAAAGGATTATGGGGTGCCATGGCAAAGGTTCAAATGCAGCCGTGCAAAGTCGACACGATGTCTGCGACATGGCAGGCCATGGATCAAACAGCGATGAGGTCAGACAGCCGCTATGGTTACTCATCTGGACTCGAAGGCACGGACAACATGGCAAACAAGCGACCACAATCCCAGAGACGCCAAGGGACCCGAAGCAGAAAAAACAACTCGGAAAAGGCGCTCTGGAAGTTTGGGCGGCATGGGACTCGATGACTCGACGACCCTCGCCACACGCAAAGCACACGACCACACTGGGATTCCGATGCAAAACACCACAACAAGAGCTGCCCAGCAAGGATGGGGTTCCGCCATCGTGCCGTCGCCGTCGCCGTCGCCGGCATCACACACGCGCACACATGTGACGATGCACAACCGCCAGACAACGCCACACAGCAAGCCAAGAGACAATTCCCCACTGCCACACGCATCACCACCCACACGACCACAATACAAAAATGTTAACAATTCAGCACCTGGCGCCGCTGCCGTTCACAACGCCCCGCAACGTGCAACCCAACGAGCACGCAACGCAGCGCTGCCCTTTCACACACACACACACACACACACACACACACGTTCCCTCTCTCTCTCTCTCTCTCTCTCTCTCTCTCTCTCTCTCTCTCTGGTTTTCTTACAGCAGTTGAGAAACCCAAATGCCATTCAAGTGTGACGCTGTACACACTTGAATGGCAACACAAGTGGAACGAATAACACACTTTTGGACATGATTGATGAATGTCGTTTGGTAACGGGGAGGAAAGGAATGTCAGCAAAAGGAAGGTTCTGTATAACTGTGCGACTGGTTTTTCATTAGGGGACTATACACGTTTCTTTCAAGAAGCAAAGCCTGCTTGCATGCTACGGTCGCCAGGAAGGTTTTCACACCAAGCCATGAGGCCTACAGTCGAGGCCAAAGGACTCGATCCGTCTTGTTTCACGGCAGAGGGACAGGACTAGGGTTTGAGATACTACGGCCTGTTCATCGGTCTCGGCATTCATCTCAGAGACAGGCATCTATTCGTTACACACACTCACACACACACACACACAAGGAACAGGCTTTTCACTTGTTGAAGCAGGCACAGGGGGAAATAATAATAATATTATTATGAATACTTATGAGCAACCTCATGGCTCGGCATCAGGACGTTGGCGTGGCTCGAGACTGTTGCGCTTGCGGGCCTGCGACAGGGCTTTTAATGTGCCCTTGGTGGGCGGTGTCATTGTATCTGGAGGGGAGGTGGGATGGGAAATTGCACGGCGCTGGGGTCGCGGCGACGTGTTCGTGGACGCGGCGGCGCTCGTCGTCTCACTCGCACTACCGGCCGGCCCCGTTGTCCGTTCCTGAGACGACGGCGGGGTTTGCAGCGCCAGGCGTCGCTGCAGCCGAGGCGACGACTTGGGCGTCACTTTGGGCGTCGCGCGAGGCGTGTTGCGTGGTGTGCTCCGCGGCGTGCTCCGTGGCGTGCTGGTGGCCGAGTTGGCCCCCGAACGTGATCTTCGCGAACAAGAGGGAAACCATGAAAAAGAAGTGAGCTATGGTAGCCAGCATTTCTGTATTGACAAAAGTCGTTTTTGACCACCCACTTGTTTGCACAACTTACACGCCACGCCCACCGCTGCCAGGCGGCTTGAGAAGCTTGCTCGCCGCTGTCGCAGCACGGACGTTTCGTGCAGCTGCTGCAAACTTTTTCGCAGAGGCTCGATTTTGCTTGTCTTTCTTGTGTCGCGCTGCCGTAGAATTGACCTGCCAGCACCCGCAACACCAAGATCAACTTGCGTCACGCACCCCCGACGACGTCGACTTTCAGCATGCCACCGCGCTCGTCGGGGTTTGAGCAAAAGCCCGTACCTCCGTCATGTCCTTGAGCTCGCGGAGAATCTTGCCAGAGTAATCGCGGTGCACCTGCAAGCTCAAATGGCCCCGCAGCCCTGCTTGCTTAATGGTCTGTCCAATCTGTGCTGCCGTCTTGTGTGTGACAATCTACAAGCCGAGGCAGGTTAGGGGGCTGCGCGCACCGCACACCTGCACACGCCGATCGTGCCCAAAGGTTCCGAGGCGAGGCTCAACAACCAGACCTGGCCGTTGACGCTGAGAATGAAATCACCCAACTGCAGGCCACCGGCACAAGCAGCTGGGCTGTGCTCCTCAATCGAGGCGACGTGTGGCTGCAGCCCATCCACGTCATCGCCACCCTCTAGCTCAAAGCCGTAGCTAGACGTCGCACTACCATCCTTTTTGAGCTTGTCTGCCCGATTCCGCGTCAGCTTGACTGTATGATTGGCCTGTAGCAAAAGGAACACAAACCACCACAAATTTCAAATGCAAGATGGGGGTGGGCCAAAGCTGCCGGTTGGAGGCAAGGACCATAGCTGCAGGACGTCAGAGCTTCTGCGTACCTGGCGGATTGTACGGTTCCGCAGGTTTCGGTCCAACTGCGTTTTGCGTCGTAGCGCTGCTTCCGCTTGTCGCTGACGGTCTTCTGCCTCTTCCTGCTCTGCCTGCAGCCGACGTTGCTGCTCCTTCTGCTCCCACTCTTGTTGCAGCAGCAAGGTCTATCAACAATGACACCCACAAATCATGAGTCCGGAATCAAGAACGGCACATGCCACACAAAAGCAGCTCTGGGCTGTTGCACCAACCTCGGCCTGCAATCGCTCGGCTGCCTCTTCAGCTTCGCGGCGCCGCCGCTCAGCCTCGAGTTTGGCAGCCTCCTCGCGCTCTTTGGCAGCCAGGGCAGCGGCAGCCCGTTGCTCCTCAATTTCTCGCGCACCGGCTGCCCGTTTGGCCAGCTCCACTTCCTCAAGGGCCTGCTCCAGCTGTGACTGAGCAGCCTGTAGCTCTTCGCGCACGCGCTCTGCCTCGGCTTCAGCCTCCATTGCCTGTGCTAGGGCACGCTGTCGAGCAGCGTCGGCTGCCTCGGCCTCAGCAGCTTGCTCTGCTGCGTGGGCTGCCAGGCGTTGGAGTTCGGATTGAACACGCTCACGATCCGCCTGCATCGCGGCAAATTCGGCTTCGGCATCCGCTTTGGCTGCTTGCGCCTGCTGCAACGCTGTCCGCAAGTGCTCCTCGACCTCGCGACGCCGTGCTTGGCTATTTGCCTCGGCTTGCTCGATTTGCTGCGCGGCTTGTGCTTCAACGCGCGCCACCCTTCGATTTGCCTCCTCCATGGCCTGCGCCACACGAGCCTCGGCCTCATCCCAGGCTTGCTGGCGGCGCTTGTCCGATTCAGACACAGCAGAGTCGGTTTTAGCAAGAATGGCGGCGCGCTCTTCAAGGGCGCGCGTGCGCAACTGCTCTGCCTCCTGATCCAGTTGAGCGCGCTGCAAACTCAATTGCTCCTGCAGCTGACGACGATCTTGGTCGAGGCGGGCTCGCTCTGCGGACAGATTTTCTTGCAGCTCGTGCAGCTGTTGTTGCTTGATCTGCAACTGCTCGCGCAACTGCTCGGCCTGTGCCGCGGCTGCCTGGGTGGCCAGATCTGAACGTGTACGCAGAGCCTCCTCCTTGAGCTGGTATTCATGCTCCAGTGCTTGTAGATCGCGGCGCCGCGTCAGTAGAGCTTCCTCGACCTCGTTTTGCTGTTGGCGTTGCTTTGTCGCCTCGCTCGCAAGGGCTGTGAGCTGTGCACGCAGCTTTTCGAGGTCTTGCGCAGCCACAACTTTTTGTCGGTTTTCACACTCCTGCGCTTCCAGGCGGGTCTCGAGCGCACGTTTCTCCTGCTCGAGCGCCGCGAGTTGTTGGCGTGCTTCGCGTAAAGCGTCTGCTTGAGCACTCGATGCCTCTTGCCGTTGCTCCTGTTCTTGTTGTTTAGCTTGCTGTGCGACCGCCGTGGCAAGCTGAAGCTCAAAGCGACGATTCATGTCGTCCAGGTGCCGCTGAAGGACTGCATCGAGCTCCTTGCCCACCGCGCTGGCACTGAGAGCCGGTTCGGGTGGTGGGGTGAGATCGCGCAGTTTGTCTTGTATCTGATGTGGATGCCGTGTCACCAATTCCTGTAGCAGCTGTCGGGCGTGACTTTGCTCATCTTGAACATCACGCAGCTGTTGGAGAAGCGCATCCTGAAGCTGGAACTGTTTTGAATGTTGAGTGAGCTGAGCTTTGGCAAGCTGCTGTTGGCTCTGCTGCTCCTGCTGGATGAGTGCATCCAAGTGCGCAGCGAGGCGCTGGAGCTGTTCACCGGGGGAAGGCTCTGAATGAAGGTGGGTGCTCAGGCGATGCACTTCCTCACGCAAGGCGGCAGACTGCTCCAGCAGCGTCTGCAGCTGGGCCTGTACCTCCTCTTGGAGGGCACAGACGTCAACCATGCGGTCAAGAACGTTGTCGACGTTTCCTGCCACGCCGTCATCCCGATCCATTA
Organism: Monosiga brevicollis MX1; assembly: GCF_000002865.3. Lineage (NCBI taxonomy): Eukaryota > Choanoflagellata > Craspedida > Salpingoecidae > Monosiga > Monosiga brevicollis. The sequence goes on from NW_001865061.1 coordinate 135,867, forward strand.
GGTTGTGCACCTCCACCCGCACCGACTCGAGCTTGACGGTCAGTCGCTCAGTCTGGTTCTGAAGGGTATGAATACCACTGAGGCATTCCGCCACCTCGATTGAAGCGCCGTCGGCAGTCGCAACCGTCCCATGCTCATCGTGTTGGTGGCTGCTGACGCCATTAAGGGCCTTTTCAGTCGGGCGCCGGGCTGGAATGGAGACGGGTGGAGGAGAGTCGGGTGAGGGGTAATGTGAGCCCGAGGTTGTAGACTTGTGCTCCAGCCGGTGTTGTTTGCCAAGGGCCTATCGAGCGCGCCATCGGATGCGTTGAGGTCGGTGAGGCTTGCACGCGTTTTGGACACTGAAGAAGGAGTGGTGAAGTTGAAAAGGTACATGGTGTCGTTTTGTATGTGTGTGGGTGGCCGTGGTGGTGGTGTGGTGGTGGTGTGTGTGGTGGCCGTGGTGGTCGGAGGGGTTCAATGACCGTGGATACCTTGTGGTTGTGCGTGGTGGTGCATTCGCAGATGGCTGGGGCTTCATCGCGGATGGTCAGGCCAAATCGGCGGAGCGGCCGCTCGCAGTCGACGCAGTAACAGTGGGAGCAGAGCAGGTCTAAGCCATCCACCAACTTGAGGTGGCCCGCGTTGTTGCCACAAACGACGCACTCGACGTCACGTTGCACAACATCACTCAACAGATCATGCAGGCCGCCCCGTAACATGGTGCTGGTCGCTTCACCAGCCAGGCTGGTGCCGCGGGGGACGGGATGTGATCAAATACGCCAATGAAACAAAGTTTGGATGAATAAACTGGGTGTGTCTTTGGAACGGTAAGGAAGCGTGGATGCGGATGCGGAGGCGCGGGGGGCACGCCAGAGTGCCGAGTAGCCTTGAGACAAGGCTAAGACAATTGCAGAGTTGGGTGGAGTCGTTCGTTCGTTCGTTCGTTCGTTCTGGGCAAGGTTTAAGATTGAGATGAGACACGAGCGTCAACGCGCGAGCAGCAGCGCTGTGGAAATGGCCAGTATCGCTTCTCAACCATTTGCTGTCCTCACAGAACGCGGCTGTCAGCAAGGCCTCTTCGCCTTTGAGCGCTGACCGTTTTTCTTCTGTTCTCCAGCCAACACCAGCGCAACGGTGGGGCGGGGGTCAGACAGCAGTTGAGGCAAATGTGTGTGTGTGTGTCTGTGTCTGTGTGTGTGTTACGCGCGCACCCAGCAAGGCATCATCAGGCAACTGGATGCATGCAAGCAGTGATGTGCGCCTGTGCATCTCGGGCCAACCCTTTGAATTGCTGGGCAACGCGCCCCAAGGCCCACTCAGCTCACGGACATCCTATCCATCATCAATCTACCATCCATCAGAACCGATTCGAGGCGTTGAGGTGGCTGTCCGCTGAACCAAGAAGAGTTGACCCGCCGCCCCCCGATGCCATTGACCCGCACGCACAGACACACACACACACACACACACACACACACACACACACACACACACACACAGTCGCCAGTGTATTGAAGCTCGCGTCGTTTGTGCAGATATATTTTCAGTTTATGTAGAAATCAATGTCTATCCTTATACACTTTTCGTTGCAAATAGGATGGTTATGTGACTCATGATTAAACGTAGAATACTGTATAGCTTTTACTGTTTTGTTAATGTGTAACATATTAGTTTGAGTAGATTATTGAATAGTTAAATACGATATATTTCATCTGACAATTCGAGTTTGTTGATGATTTTTTCTCCCGATCGCACACACACACACACACACACGGACGGACGGACGGACGCCGGCGGTACCAACCAGTGGACATGATGGGGCAGGGTGGGCTGCGCGCTTTGGCGGCGGTGGTGGCGGTGGTGGGCTTTGGACTGGGGTCTTGTGCAACGGCAAGCAATGCGCTCAACTTGACGCTGCTCACGGACGGGGTTGATGAGCTTGGCGCTCGCTGTTTGGATGGCTCGCCAGGTGAGCATCCGCCCTTGATGCGATGGCTCATGCATGGCTGCCCTGGTGATTGATGAGCCTGGTCCAGTCTGAGGTGGGGGAGGTGTTTTGATCTGCTGAGTCGCTCACCTTGGCCTGCTCCCTCAGGTGGATACTATTGGCGGGCGGGATCGGCGGCCAACGCGACGAAATTTCTGCTCGTGTTCAACGGGGGCGGCTGGTGCTACAGCTTGGAAGACTGTGCGGCTCGGGCCAAGACCAACTTGGGCACCAGCACCCTTTTCGAGACCACGATTCAAGGAGACGGCATTACCAAGAATGATCCCGGCTTCAATCCGGATTTTTCATCGTGGAACGTGGCCTATCTCTACTATTGCGATGGCACGTCCTATGGCGGCAATCACTCCGAGCCCGTGCAGGTGGGGGACCAGACGCTCTTCTTCCGCGGCCTGCGCATTCTTGAAGCCTTTCTCGATCATTTGCAACGGCATCGCGGGCTGGACAGCGCCACTGAAGTGTTTTTGAGCGGTCACAGCGCCGGAGGCTTGGGCACGTACATGCATGCCGACTACGTGGGATCGCGTGTACCCGCGGGAGCACTTTTTGGCGCCATCCCCGATGCGGGTTTCTTCATGATGAACAACACGGTCGGGGGCCGCGACCTGTACCCGGCCCAGATCCAAAACATTTCGCGGCTTGCCAGCGTCGTGGGAGACGCTGATTGCATGGCGGCCAACGCTGCCGAAGCCTGGCGATGCATGGCCACACAGCACGCGCTCCCGTTTGTTTCCACGCGCCTTCACATGATTCAGTCAAGCTACGACTCCTGGCAGCTTTCAAACATCTTTGATGTCAGCTGCACCCCCAAGTACAGCAACAACACGTGCTCTGCCAACCAGATGGATCAATTCCAGGTCGGTCCCGAGCCCCACCCAAGGCCCTCACCTTTTTTTTTTTTTTTTTGCTTCTGTTCACGGCCTGTGCCGGCTTGTCTCATAATGCCCCCGGCCACCACCTGTAGGCCGTGCACACCACCATCTTGGGACAGATTCGTGCGACCAATAGCACCCGTCATGCGGTGTGGAGTGATTCCTGCATTGCTCACAGTCAGGCGTATTATGGCGACTACTTTAACAACCCGAGTTGGCAGGTGGGTGGGCGAACGCTACAGGCCAGCATTGGTGACTTTTACCGCGCCCTCAAGGCCGGTACCACCGATCTCAGCCACCTGCAACGCATTGATGTGGCTGAGTGGCCAGCCAACAAGGCATGTGCCTGATCCATCGAACTCAGCCTCCTCCGACTGTGCCAATGGCGCGTCAACTTCTTCCTTTCCCCTCCATCACTGAGACATACGCGCTGTGGTGGAGATGAACATTGGCCGGCCAGCACGGGAAACAACTGCACGATAGGAGGTTTCCCCTCAGCCCTCTCCCAACTTTGTCTGCCCGTGCCTATTCTTTCCATTGACGTGTCCCGCATCAAAATTACAATGTTACATAACCCCAGAACTTCAAACTCTCATCTCTCTCCCTCTCAAGAGTTGCTCTCTCTCTCAAACTCTCTCAAACTCTCTCTCTCTCTCTTTCTCTCACTCTCTCAAACTCTCAAACTCTCTCAAACTCTCTCTCTCAAACTCTCTCTCTAACGCTCTCTCTTTGTCACACGTGTGCGTCAGCCATTTTCCTCTCTCTCTCATTCTCTCGCTCTCTCTCTCTGTCTCTGTCTCTCTCTCTCTGTCTCTGTCTCTCTGTCTCTGTCTTCTCTCTCTGTGGAAACTGGCAAGATGTCGGCGCGCATGTTCACCCCGACCAATCAGAAGCTGTTGACGAACATTGCGGTCGTGCGGCAGAAGAAGGGGGGCAAGCGGTTTGAGATTGCTTGCTTCAAGAATAAGGTCCTCTCCTGGCGCAACAAGGTGTACGTTGCTTGCGCCCATGCTGCGTGCGCGCGACTTTTGCGTGGTGCAAGTTCTTGGACGCGTGTGTGTCGGCTCCCTTGCGTGCACGCGGCGGATTGATGTGACCTCTGCTTTGATGGACTGCAGGGAGAAGGATATCGATGAGGTGCTGCAAATTCACACCGTGTACACCAACGTGTCCAAGGGTGAAGTGGCCAAGAACACCGACCTGCAAAAGGCCTATGGTACCGACGACCACACCAAGATTTGTCGCATCGTATGTCCAGCGCTTGTTCTGGTGTACTCTCGCTTGTTCGCCGTGGGCCCGCGGTATCTGTCTGGGTTTCACTCGGCCTCTTGGTGGCGGCCCTTGGGGATGTAGATTTTGGACAAAGGAGAGCTGCAAGTGTCCAAGGAGGAGCGCGATGCACAACTCGGAGCCCTGTTCAAAGAAGTGGCCACCATTGTCGCGGACAAGTGCATCGACCCTGCCACGGAGCGCCCGTACACGGCTGCACAAATTGAGCGTGCCATGCGTGACATCCACGTCTCCGTCAAGCCCACAGCCAGTGCCAAGGCCCAGGCCCTTGATGTGATCAAGAAGCTGGCCGAAACCATCTCCATTGCTCGCGCCAGCATGTCCGTCCGCGTCCGCCTCCCACAGCGTGAAGCCAAGCGCGTCAAACCCTTGGTGCTACCGCTCACCATCGCCCTTGAGCATGAAGATTGGGACGATGACCTGGAGCTGGTCCGTATCACGCACGCCGCGGTTCTTCTGACTGGCACGGTCCTGCACCTCACATTGTCGTACCCGTCGCTCAAACGATGATAGGAGTGCACCATTGACCCAGGCACTTTTCGTGCACTGACGGAGCTCGTGGGTCATGAAACCAAGGGCCAAGGGTTGGTTGAGATTCTCAGCGTCAAAAACGTGGCCGAGGGCGACGAAGTCTTGTAGATCCGGCCGCATTGCGCGTCAAGAATTGTTTGTTTGCTAATTTTGCTCTGCGCGTGTCCATTCTTACATGTACGTGTGTGTCCGCTTCCCGTGCACCCCCAACATTGAGGCCTCTCTTTCGGGCCAGCGACGCTGCGCGTCGTTGTCATTGGCTGCGTGAGACGCCACGCTTCGGGCCTTGCCAAGTTTCATGCTTGTCTACCAAGTTGACGCTCAAGACAATTGCATGATTTGACGCAACTCAATTTCAAAAACTTTTGATTTGCTGAGCTTGCTTGAGCGCCAGCATGCAGCTGTCCACCTTTCTCGCAGAGACTCACGGCTGACACGGCATACAGCAGGCTGCGCTGTGAACCATCGTACTCGGTACAGGTCAAATTGCTCCAGCGTCGACCACGGAAAGGCCATCAGCCTAATTTGTCCATCCAAAGCTGCCATAGACCCCGAGCAGGATGATTTGACTGCCCACGATGCTGCCCAAGGCATAGCGCCAGGGTTGCAACGTCCACCGAGACCAAGCCGGCGCCTTGAGTGCGCGCGCCACACTGTCTTTCTCGTTGAGCTAGAACAGTAGCAATGCAGAAGCACAGGCAACAAAGGACGCATCGTGAGGGGAAGGCGGCATGCCGAGTCGGCTGCGCCGAGCAATGACCCACCTCCTTGACAAAAGTGGAAACGGTCGTCAAACAGCCAGCAAAGCCGGTGATCAAGCCGTAGATCACGGTTGTACCGCGCTCCCAGCCGTCCTCATTCCCAAAATCGCCACGCAAAAGCACGGCTAGGAGCACGGCCACGACCAACGTGCCCAGCATATTAGCATAGAAGGTACCTAGGCGTGAGGTCGAGTTGCAAAACTGTGTTGCAAGCCACACTCGTCCTGCGACACCTGACAGCAAGAGGCGTGGAGGAGCCAGGTGAAGGCAAGGTGGTTTTTGCTGTGCAAGGGCAAAAGATGCGCCACCAACCAAAGGGGGCAAAAATGAGTGCCATGACCAGGTGATGCTCGCCGAAAGCGATGGCGAGCCCCAGTATTAAGCTACCATCCAGCACGAGGCGGGAGCGAGCCAATGGCAAGGCGATTTCAACCAGATTAGTGGCAATGAGAAGGCCACCATGAAGAAAGCGAAGACGGTGTTACGCACATTACCCCACACGCGGCCGCGATGGCAGTGAGCACAGACAGGTGCTCGGGCAGCCTCTCCGGGTTTGACTGAAAAAGATCAACTGGTCAGTCCGGCTGAGGGTACACTGTAGCCCTACTGTCATGCCTTGATCCCCATGTGGATGGGGGCAAACATACCAAAAGTCTGCGACCCATGGCAAAGCCGCCAAAAGAGGCCAGCAAACCCGTAAAAATGATCACAAAGTAGCCATAGATCTAAAGGTGGAGCGGCGCACATCAATCAGAAGTGTACCGGGAGTCGACAAGGCGGCACCTTGGGCTGACCTGGTCACCGGTGGAGAGGGTGTGCTGAGCGTCGACTAGGCGTTGGGCAGCGCTGGCCATCCAAGAGGAGAAGGTGGTCAGGGAGCCACAAAAGCCCGTGCCCACACCCAGGGCCAGCTCTGAACGGGGTTTTAAAAAAAAACATGGGCGGCATCAGGGCTGGCAAGGCGTGTAGGACGACTGTCATCCCTGCTGCTGGCCGGGCGGTCCGTGTGGCGACTTACCATTGTGCACGGGACGGCCAGCAAAGAAGCGAGTGCTGGCACCAAGGATGAAGCAGCCCAGCATGAGGGGAACGAGCGAGGCAAGGGCCGCAAACCCCGACTCGTCCGCGACCCTTTGCAACCCGAAGCGAGCTGCAGCGCCCAGCATTCCAAGCAGCGCCAACAGAGCCCATTTCAGCTTTTGCCGAGCCTGCCAGGCCATTTCCTCGCGGTCAACCACCCGATCCTCAACCGCCGCCGGCTCATCCTCCACCTCCACCGTCCCCGATGAAGCACCGAGCACCGAGCTTGACCGCACCACCGAGCCCCTGGAAGAACCAGCCCCCTCAACCCCCTCCACTGACCCCGCCCCCAACACCCCCCTCCCCTCATCAACCACCACAGCCACATCGCCACCCTCCCCTCCCCCCATCCCCCTCACCCCCTCCCCCGCCATGCTGACAATTGACAACATGACATTGTGTGTATGTGTGTGTCTGTGTGTGTGTGTGTGTGTGTGTGTGTGTGTGTGTGTGTGTGTGTGTGTGTCTGTGTGTCTGTGTGTGTGTGTGTGTGTGTGTGTGTGTGTGTGTGTGTGTGTGTGTGTGTGTGTGTGTGTGTGTGTGTGTGTGTGTGTGTGTGTGTGTGTGTGTGT